>NW_020170631.1:29913-49968 GCF_000524195.1 Echinococcus granulosus | reverse complement strand
CTTTCATTTCAGCGAGTTCTCTTTTTCAGACAGTTTATTGCTTTTTTGAGTGGTGTTGTGCCACTTCTGTTAATGACGCTTTCCAAAGTACACATTTGGAAAATCGAAGGCAGCAATAGCACACAATCGAACACCGTACTAATTCTTTTCAGAAAATTCGCTCTTTTCAAATGCAGGGGCGGCCTTCGCTCCACAACTCAGAACAAACACTTTGCATACTAAACTGCACCCGACATTCATGCTTCTATCATAATATTCCTTACATGTTCACATAAACAGATAGAAGCACACCCGACTTGCGCCGTTATTTTGTTCGATGAATTCTGATACGTGCTCCTTGTTTTACTGAAGTGCTTAATTTAAGAGATTCATCCTTGCTTAGCTCTTCACTCCTCGCTGAGTGTAAATCACTGACAGGCTCTGAGGTAATGATCACCACTTGTATGAAATTGCTGTGACGACATGAGAGAGTCAGTAGAGATTAAGTGCCTCATAACCCATATTGGCGTATGATGCAATAAGACCACATACACCCACGTCCTCGACGTCTTTTGCATTAGACGTCAAATTTGACAGAGTTTAGCTACGCTCGGAATTCTCCTCGCTGTTAATTGGAGCAGAAAAGTGCACACAATTCAAGGGGCCGTAAAAACAATGGAATCGCGTGCATTGACGAAAGGTGTGCTCCACGAACCAGCGATTGCGACACGATTGGCGTCTGTTTCTTGATATTACTCCAGAAGACGTTACACGGATAACCATGGAAAAGTCGAGAGATATGTGCTAAGTTTAAGTGCCTCGGAATTTTATTTACCAAACAAGTCGATCTATTATGACAACGGTTGGCAAATAATGTTGCTTTTATCAGTTTAAATGCCATATGCATCTAAGTCGGGTGTAAATATTAATCTAATACGCAAATTCAAGCATGGGATTTTTATGCGCATAATTTATGGGCGTCTGATTTGCCTTAGCTTAGCTGAGGGGTGCGAGCCATCAATTACAATTGATCCGTGATGAATGTCCCACGCTCTGATATGCCTTGCCGTAACTGCAAGCACTTCGTGGAAGTGCGACCTGTCTGAACGCGCATAGCATTTCATTCCCATGGTCAGGATCACCTATGGACATCTGGATATAATTTGAGCTGATTTCTGAAGAGGGTGGAGGTAAATTATTAAAATAATGGGAATGCAAATGAAAGTGACACTAGTTGAGGAGATGACAAGGCTGGTTGCCCGTGGTCAAATGAAGCAACGTCTGAACTGCTATTTCGAGACAATCTCGAATGCATAAAAGCCTGGCCGTTGGTGATTAAATTGCCTAAAATTAGGGTTTCACGAATCTCAACAGAATCTAATGATGCCATTGCGGATGTGAAATAATGTTGACGTTCTCTAGGCAATGTGATGTTCCTGTGGTGACCTTGTTGTTGACTTTAAAATGACATGCAACAGCTAAAGCCACACTGACTCCCAATGCCTCGAGTCGTCATTGGTGATTTTGGACTCGGAATTTAGGAATTATCTGCATCTTTTACTGGATAACTCATGGTAAAAATAATGGCTGTTTCCCGTTTCATGGGATTGGTCCCTTTTTTGTAGTCAGAAATATCCAGTATTTTGGTGTTAGTCATGTGAAAGGCAGTTTGGTTGCTTATGCACAGAGCATTGTAGTGAAGAAATTAGCCATCGAGAAGGTGTCGTCTCAGTGGCGACAATGTGTGCACTACTAGAATTCAAGAATCCCGCATGAGAACACGCACTTGCGCGCGTCCGCTGTTTACAGCGCAGATTCATGCAACATGGGTGGATGTTGAATGACAGTAATTTAACGTCTTCGTGGTTTCTAATGCACTTCACTTTAGTCTACCTACTTGAGTGTTAACCAACTAGGAGAGGACTGATCATCACTTGTAAGAAAGTGTTGTGACGATTTGCGAGAGATGGTAGAAATTAGTTGTTTCATGGAACCTCTCGCCGTATGTTGCAAGATCACATGCACCCAAGTACTTGACGTCTTCTGCATTTGATGTCAAAAATTGTCACACAGCTTCACCTACGCTCTGAAATCTCTTCGCTATCAATTAGAGTGAATAGGAACATACCATTTAAGAGGCTGTCATAAAATAATTGACTGGTCTGCACTGATGAAAAGCGAGCTAAACGAACCAGTGATTGCGAAACTGAGAAATGTGTGTTAAGTTTAAGTGCCTAGTGCCTTTTCTACCAAGATAGGACTATCTATCATATTTTAAAACGCGGCAGTTAATGCTGCTTTTACTAGTATAGATACTGCTTACAAAGAAGTCGGGTGAAAATATTCATCCAGTACCCAAGTTCAAGCTGACGGTCTCGAAGCCTACACCTGTAAACCTTATACTCAGGAGGTGTCTTCTCACTTAAATTATGGGCGTCTGATTGACCATAACTTTGCGAGAAGGGCACGAGACATCAGTTGCAATTGATCCGTGACGAATGCCCTACTATCTGCTATGCCTTGACGTAACCGCAAACACTTCGTGGAATTAAAATCTAAAAGAGGGGTTTGGCATTGACCCACCATGTACAATGATGAAGTAGATGATTCAAATGAGCACAGAATTTCGTTGCTCTTGGAGAACCCGCCAATTTGAAGCCTCTGTCACCCTGCATTCAATAAGCCCTCCTCACATGGCTAATTATATTATCCCCAAAATTTAGTTGTTTTTGCTCATTCATGTGCTCAAAACACGTCCACTTCCCGGCATCACAAAAACCGTGAAATAAATTGCCAGAACTCAAAGTTCTACACCATCTTCCTAGATATGACAGCATTCCCCTCATAAGACTTGTAGTGCTCTAATTACCTCTTTACTTTACACTACCCAGATCTTAAATCGTGTGCGCCAGATATAATTGGGGCAGAGGTGTGTTTGTGCAATGCAAATAAGGTATAGTAGAGAAACTTTATCTTCTCTTAACAGCTGGAATTGCTGCCTTTGAGGAGATTTGCTGTTTTACCAGATAGATGCTTAAAAGGAACGGATACTGTACTTGCTACCAAGATTGCATATGCGTGACGTTGAAACTGACTACCTCCGCCTAGTGCCATTAATGTGTAAGGCTGTGTTCTGCATCGGTTGATGCTAAGTGACTGTACTAGACCATGGTGAGCAGAGAGAAGAGACGATAATATTTATTTTAAGAATGAATTGCTTGCATTTATTGACTCCTGCGAAGATAAATAACCTCCTATACTGGTACTGAGGTTATCCCACGCTTTCACAATTTCATTTTAAGAATATATTCCGTAACCCACCTACACCTAGCGCGAGTCCATGCAGTAGTGGGCATTTTTTACTACTTTAGTAGAATTAGTTGCCATTTGAACCTGTAAGCAGGAAGTGAATGAATTGTGGATGAAGGCAAAGACTTAACTGTATTGTTTTGCAGTATCTCGCAGCTTGATCCACACGCTGGTGACAAGAGGTGGAAGTGGTGGTGCCTCTGCTACAGCGCTACCCCTCTCTCCCACTCCCACCACTATTGCACAGCATCTATACACTGAAATCGAGGCAACTTGTCGGCTCATGCTTTGGCTGGCTGAATACCCGTACAGAATGTCATAGATGTTGGATGTGATTGTGACGAATGCTGACACCTGGTCTGAAGGTTCCTAACGCAGTAGTCAATCGAGTAGCTACGTAGAGATGTTTGTAATGATAACATTAGGGGACTAAAAGCTTCCACAAAGGATGTGTGAGAACCTGGGAGGAAGACAAGGTGATGTGTGACAGGCATGAAATGTGGATGTGGATCTGATGCGATGACCGTTTGAACGTATGCGCGGTAAGGAACACAGCCTCTCCTCAGTTCACCTCACCTCACCTTATGGAGGGCAAAACTTGTTAAAATAACCTCAACAGGCAGCAAAGTGGTCCCCATTGCCGAAGTTAATGATGTCGTCACGGTGTCGTCAAGTATCAGCACGAGCCTGACATAAATGCCCTCTTGCAAATCTCAATATCCTTCTCTGACTTCCTCTATTTCCCCTTTTCCTTGATTACTTTCCGAAATTCGGACACTGTTTAATATGCCACAGACCAGTTTGCGGCCTAGGGAATTAAATTAGTTTGTCATTTTCAAAGTGCACAAAAAACCTAGGTGAATGAGGAGGGGAAGGGGAAAGGAGAATAGTTTACTAACCTTTTCAACCACTGCTGTGGGTTTTGCCCAAAATTGAGAGGTAAGCTGAATAGGCCTAAAGTCAAGCAGAGTAAATAGTATAAACTCCTGCATTTCCTCCACTCATGCCCACATCAATCCACTTCCCTCCACAACACCCGCACTTCGCATTGACCAACTTGCCTGCCACAGGCTGCCGCGAACCTTAACAAGCGGTGTCAAACCTTACTGCTGCCAGCCATTTTGCCCATGTGCAAAGAGGAGACGCCATCTGTTCTACTTCCTTTACATACCATTGGGCTGGAGATACAAGAAGCTGCAGGGCACGACAGGCGTCATGTTCTTATCAGCGTCATAACAAAGCGTAAAGCTGCCCGTAGAGAAGGCTGCCTTTACCCATGCCAAAGTGCACTCGCTGCGCCTGTGCAACACTCTTCAGTCATGTGATGCGAGACGGACTGAAGTGCACCAGAATAAAAGGAAGGAAAAATTTGCCGCATCTCAGTCCTTGTCCAATTGGGCGAATACTTCGATCTGAGTGGTAAGACGTTTGCTGTGAGTGGGAAAAAATAGGCAAAATGTGATTCCAATTATACCAAATATATCATGCAAATGAAATTCTGTCCAAATTTCTACATTTCTGTCCCTCTAAAACATCTGTTACCTGAGAATGACCAAGTTCGGCCATTGTGCATCAGGCGTTGCGGTAGGTGTTGAAGCCTGAGTGGAAAAGCTGCAAGAGAAATCAGTTATTCGGGATGCTAACATTGAAATTTAGAAGGGCGATAAGGTGAATTAACAATCTGGATATTATTCTCCAAGTGAGCAAACGAGTGCATCAACTTCAAGCAGCTAAACGTGTGCTGGTGGAGCAAACTGCACGAGGGCCTCTGGCCTCAAGGACAGATATCGTGAAGTGTAAATGTGATGATTGAAATTGGAAGTTGAAGACAAAATCTACCTCCTTCTAATTCTTTTTTAAAACTTTGTAGATTGCCTTCCATAGGCAAAGCGAAGGGTTTCATTTATGGACTGTCACAAGCCAAATTTGACGACATTTAGAATGTCTTCATTTCCACACGTCGACTTTCAACTATCTTGTCAGTATGGCCTTTTGCCAATGAGGTTAGCCAAATTTCTTCCAGAGGATTTTTCATATGCAATTTATACACCACCAAAGTGCACATTTTGAGCCATTTACCCGAGAGGGCTAAAAAGCTGCTTTTGCAAAAAGGATTATTTTACTTTTCACCTCATCTTTTTTTCATCTCTTTTTCCACCAGGAATGCAGTGCTTCACCTCTGCTGTGCATCCCAAATACATGGAAATCTAAGTCTGACTCCTTTATACGGACTTAAGTAAAGGCATTGTCTTTAATTTGGAAGGTATCTCATTACTATGGCTGGCTAACAGGGTGACACGGCAGTTACACCGGCGAGTAAAAGACGCTCAACACTGCATTGACTTACACAATATCGTAGCCAGAAATGCATGGGTGTAAGTGTGGTGCCTACAGCAAGTTCGCACAGGTTTAGTACGCACGTGCTTGCAGTGAAGCTAAATGGAATCAGCTGGATTTACTTTCTCATTTGTAACTCAGGGCTATAGGTGGGAATAAGTGTAAGCGTTCGTATTATTCTGATGTGAATATTTTGAGGGATCGTGTGGTTTGTGAGGTAAAAGCAACCATTCTCCTGGTTCATTTCACCCTTTTAAAGTCAAAAGGGAAGCAATCCTTCAACTTAGTGAACATGCGCAACTGCTGGTAGTGCCGACTTCATTTTAAAGTTATTGATAAATGCTTGACATCGCTCAAAACATGCTGCTCCTTGTCTTACATGAAGCATGGAGACCAAAGTGAGACACTGTTTGACCAAGGGACACAGTTTGTGTGCTCTTCGCCTTCCTATATGTTACTGATTTTCTGCACCTCTACCTCTTGTAATATATGCATCCAACTATCCATTTACGTCGGATATCATTCACAGGGCATAATTTGTTCCGTGAAAAGATTTTCTTTGATAAAAGTTTTAACTGTTTACCACCAACCCACATGTCTGCAGTGATATGGACTGAGACGTTTTTCACAGACAAGCGTACATTTTCTATTAGGTCGCGTTTGGGATCAATGGATCACATTAGTTCTCAACACTGCACTGACTTACGGCATATCGCAGCCAGAAAAGTGTGACTGTAGTGCTTGCAGTACGTTTTCACGGGTTCAGTCAGCACCTAGTTAGAGTGAAAATAAGTGTATATCAATTTCAGTGGACTTAGTGAGAGACGAGAAGGCGGGTTTGCTAATATTTTATGAGAATTATTCAAAGTAAACCAACATCTCCTACGGCTGCTTCGTTTTCTCTGGCAATAGCGCGTTTATGGTTACCTACATCAATAATTGGCAAAGTGGTGCGTAAAACAAATTTATCATTTAAAGCGATTCAAGTGTATCAGCACCGAATACCTCCCACAGTATTGGCACACTCACCAAAGTAGAGCGATGGAATACCCATGAGTAATTTGCGTTTTGGTAAATTAATTCAAGTTGACAGCATTCTTTGCACTGATTTGCTTTTCTAACTTAAGCACATTTAAGCGGACGCTTTTATAAGATGTAGAAGTAAAGAATTTATTGCAAAGTCGCTTTTTCCACTTTAGTCAGTTCTGCATATCGAGTCATTTGTTTCGATTTTGGATGTCATTGTACTGCCCCTGTTAATGACGCCCATAAGAAGCACGCAGCTGGGCGATCAAAAGTAACAAAAGCAAGAAATCAAACACCGGCTTTTTTATTTTAATAAAAAATTTCAATTTTCAATTGTTAGGTAAGAATTCACTCAGACCAAACACTTTGCATATTGAAAATGCATCCTACATTAATGCGTATATGATAATATTCCTCACAATTATACATAAACAGATGGAGGTACACCTAACCTGACCTGTTATTCTGCTTGATGAATTTTGATACATGCCCCTTTTCCTACAAAGCAATTTAATTCAAGAGACGAGCGTTTGCGCGGCTCTGCACTCCTCGCTGAGAGTGAATGACTGACATGCTCTGAGGGATTGGTCACCACTTGTGTGAAATTAAAATGACGATATGCGGGCCTCAGAATAAATTATTTGCCTCGTAAAACATCATGTCGAATGATTCAACAAAATCACATGCACCCACATACCTAACTTCTTTCGCATTAGACGTCAATAAATTCCGTGGTGTTTAAGTACGCTCTAAAATATTTACCCTGTCAATTGTAGTAGAATAAAGCAGGAAATTTGAGAGGCTATCAAAAGTAACCAACTACTCTACATTAATAAAATGCTTGCCCCAAGAAACCAGTGATTACAACACTATTGGAGTATGTTTCTTGACATTACTTCAAAAGACGTTACATGGCTAGACATGCAAGGTCAAGAGAAATATGTTATGTTTCCTGATAATAATAATTTGGCAGACAATGCTGCTGCTATTATTTTAAGTACTACTTACAATGATATGGGGTGAAAATACTCATCCAGTACGTAAGTTTTAAATAATGGTCTCGAGGCAAACGCTCGTGAAATTTTATCGGCGTAAGATGCTTTTGCATTTAATTTGTGAGCCACCAATTGTGATTGATCCGTGATGAACACACAAAACTCTGATATTCCCTGAAGTAACTGCACAGACGTCATGGAAATACAGACCGTCTGATCGCGGGTGGCAGTTCATTCTTAATGTATGATCAACAAAGCGTTTACAGGACCACCTAAGATCATATGGCTATAATTTGGGATGATTTTGAGAAAAGTGATTAAAAGAAATCATAAAAATAATGGAAATGCCAATGAAATTGACACTTGGTGGAGAGGTAACAAAGCTGGCTAACTGTTTTCAAATAAAGTAATGTCTGAAGTACCATTTCGTGCCATTTTCGAAGGCCTACAGACGAGAGAGCTGGCAATTAAATTGACTAAACATTGGAGTTCAAAAAATTAAACACAATCCATTTTAGGAGGTGCTGACGTTCTTTAAATAATGTGATGCGCCAGTGGTGACCCTGTCAAAAAAGCTAAATTCGCATTTGCTCTCAATGCCTCAGGGCGTCATTAATGATTTTAAAATGCCATAAATGCAACTCCAATACAATATTTGAGTCCAAAATTACAAAATCATCTACATCATTTGCCGAAGAAAACAGTGGTAGGACTAATAGCTGGTTCCAGTTTCATGAATTGGTCCCAAGACCGTAATCCAAAATGATCGGTATTGGGTGTTAGTCTTGTGTGCAAAGAGCACTGTAGTGAAGAAATTAGCCTTCAGAAAGGCGTTGTCTCAATGGCGATATCGTGTGCACCAATAGAACTCATTATTCCTGTATGAGAACATGCACGTGCAGACGTATGCTGGTTAAATTGCAGAGGGTGGGCATTGATTGACAATATTTTGACATCACTGTGGTTTTACCGCACTTCACATAGGTCTATTTTCTTGATTATTGACCAAGTAGGAGGGACGCAACGACAGCAGTAATTGTGCCATGCTTGAAAGTGTTTTGTAACCGAAACTTACAAGCTATTCTGAAAATCGGGTGGAAGCTAACGATCAGCAGAAGGCAGTCCTTTGCGGCATTTAATCTCTAAATAAAATTTTTTGGCCAGTATAAGTAGTGCGACGGCGGCAGCGTGCTCAACCTCTGTGAAACGTGACCAAACTATCTGGCAGTCTGCAATTGCTGAAGATCAGGCACAGCACTCATATCATCGCTACTCTATTTGGTGATGCAAGATTAGATTTTACTCCACGACTCAGACCAAACACTTTGTATAGTAAATATGCATTTGACATTAGTGCTCATATAATGATATTTCCTACATTTCCACACCTGACTTAAGTTGGCAATTTGCTCAATGAACCCTGATGCATGCTCCTTGTCCTACAAATTTATTTAATTGGGGAGACAAATTCAGACTTAGCCCTGCGCTCCCCAACAAATGAATGACTGACGTGTATGCGAGAGTTAGAAGAAATTAATTGCCTCATAGCACGTCCCGCCATATGATGCGAGAAGGTCACATGTACCTACATACCAGATGTCTGCATTTGACGTCAAAAGTTTTACAGAGTTGTACCTACACCCTGAAATCCCTTGGCTACCAATTGGAGTGGAAAAGGTACACACCATTTAAGAGGCTGCCATAGAGTAATCGACTGACCTGCACTAGTGAAAAGCATGTTCCACGAACCAGTGATTGTAACATTACTGGAATATGTTTATTGATATTCCTTTAGAAGATTTTGCATGGCTAAATATGCAAAGCTCGGAGGTACGTGCTGAAGTGCAAAGTGCTTATACTAACCAAATATGACTATTTGTCATGAAAAAGTAGTCAGTTAATGCTGCTTTAATGGTTTAATTGCTAATTACAATGAGGGCGAATAAAAACTATTCATCTAGTAGTCAAGTCCAAGTTAATAGTCTCAATGGGCATGAGATGCCTTTGCACATAAATTATGAGCGTCTGATTACCTTAACATGGCAGAGGGACACGCGCTACTAAATGCCCTAAGGTCTGATAGGTCCTACGTAACTGCACAAGCTTTGTAAATATGCGACCTGTCTGAACCTGCGTGGCACCATTGGTGATTTTAAATATGTCGTACATGCAATTCTAAAACAACAACTCGGATCGAAATTTCAGCAATCATTTGCATTATTTACCGGAGGAAACTTGGCCCGTCCCCATCACGTAATTCAAAATAATAGGTATTTTGATACCAGTCTTGCAAATATCAGTTTGGTTGTGTAAAAGAGTACTGTAGTAAAGAAATTAGATGTTGAGAAAGCGTCGTCTCACTTACAACAACGTGCACACCAGTGAAATGCAGGATCCACATATGAGAAGATGCGTCTGCTGATTAAAATTCAGCTGCATGTGACATGGGTCGATGTTGATTGACTATAATTTGACGTCACTTTGGCTCTTTCTGCACTCCACGTCAGCCTATTTACTTGAGCATTGGCCAACCCGAAGAGAAGCAGCGCGAGGGCCAATTGTGCTATGCTCGAACAGGTTCCGTAACAGGAACCTAATAAATATTCTAAAAATTTCAGTGGGAGCAGACCATCAGCTGACAGCAGCCCTTCGCGTCATTTAATATCTAAGTAAACTTATTGGCGATGCATGAGCAGTGAGACAGTGGTAGTGTGCTCAACCTTCGTGAAAGGCGAACAGAACTAGCTGGCAGTCAGCTATTACTAAAGACCAGACACAACAATCGCAGCATGGTTACTCGATCTGATAACATATAAAATCATGTTGCACTCGAATTGCAACTTTGCGCACAACTTTATCCTCCAGATACTATTTACATGTCGCATGGAATTCTTTCAATTGCGGTGCTACACGATTTTAGCCATTAAATAGCGAGATTTCCTGACGCCTAATCTCCTCATTAGATTGGTTTGAACTCACACAACTAAACATCACTTTTTTTTAAGGCAAACTCCAGAGTAATAGTGGTTAAGGATTTCTTTACTACCAGTAATGGCGCTGGTGTAGTGTTAACAGATGTGAATTGCCAGATTGGGTTTTGAGGTGGCTAGCACAGACAATGGAGATGGAAGAGGGGTCTGATATCGGCACACCATGTACAATGCAAACGTGGGTGATTCAAATGAGCCCAGAAATTCGCTGGCTTTAAAAAAGGCCCCTCGTTTTGCAGCCAATTCCACCTTGTATTCAATAAGCTCTCCACACATGACTAATCATATCATCCCTCAAAAATCCGTAGTTTTTACTCTTTTGCGTGCTCTAACTACGTCCACTTTCCAGCAACATTAGGAATAGCAAAATTAATTACTTTAATACATTGTAACATCTGCCTAGATTTGAGAGTATTCTCCTCATAAGATCCCCAATGCTCTAGGGCACCTTACTTTATAACCCCCCTAGCTTAAATCGCATGCATAAGAAGAGGGTGAAACAACTCCCGTTGTCAACGTCATTTGCGTGTTAGCGACACTTTGCCTAATTTCATTTTGGCAGATGTACCCGAGTCAGCGCTGACACCGATACATTTATCAATGAATGTGACACACTTTGGGGTTCGCTTGGAAACAAACGTCTCTTGCTTTTTCCTTCTATCAAGCACCGAATTTTTGCCTATCAGTAAAACCTTCTCCGTAATTGGTAATTCGAACAAACAGTCGCGCATTCCTTGGTACAGGCAAATTTGATTGTATGGAAGTGCAATATAAAATTTAGGCATTCGAAAAGCCAATTTGTGACAGTAAGCGCTCGCAAAACACCATCAGCCACAATCATTGTAAATGTCCTAATGCCATCAAAAATTGACTAGTGCAAATTCGCCGGCGTTTTTTTGCGGTAATGTTTGGGCATATCTTATGTTTTTCAGCTGTCGAGCATTACTGTCAATGGCCAGTTTTATAATCCAAATTTGCTACTGTCACAGCGACGATGTTTGTGCATGAAAAAGTAATCCATTCGAAGCAATGCACCCCTTACCTCTCTTTAGCGTTGTCGACACAAAGAATTGAGTGGTCGAGAAAAATAGGCAAGCAGAAATCCGATTATGAACTTTATTTATACTGAACAAAATCTTGAAATAATGAACACCTTGATAGCGGACATCCTTGCCATGCTTAATGATTGTGTTGGTGATAGGTAAACTAATTTAATGGATTCACTGTGTTTAACGTAATTTTATTGTCAGTACTTAACACTTTTTTCTGTGGTTGTGCCTCATAGGAAATTTTTACCTTATTGTTTGGGTAGGTGGATGATTATAAGCCAAGTTTATATTAATGGTTCGACTTCCGACTGGATTCGCTTACGCACCTACCGCCAATTCATTCTCTTTTAGCTGTCATGGCATCGCTGTTGAGGCCAATGCTTTTGTGAATGCAAACAATTAAAGGGCTGAACGCAGAATATGCTCAATGACTGCATGAATACAAGCATAATTCAACTTCTTTTGCACAAATTCGTCGTTTTCCAAAACCGATAAACGCTTACTTTTTGAGGTGAAAATAAGTTCCTATCATAATTGATTTGAACCAAAGCTTAAATATCACGTGCGCGGTAATAATGGCAGTGCTAGCAAAAGATCCACCTCAGCTTGTGCCGGTCGTGATTTGAAATGCTCGATTGGTATACTGGACCTTTTCTTTGTTGAGGTGCGAGGAAAATTGGCTGTCACAGTCCAAATATTCCATTGTTAAATGGCCTCAAAAAGTGCTTTAGACTCAGTGGTCCTTTTTTTACATTACAATTTAGGTGTGAAGGCGTTGATAGCATTTCCATGCTTAAGAGGGTCTAGGCCTCCTTTCACTACGTGGTAGATAAGACGTCATATTTATGCCAATTTTGCATAACATAAAGGCAGTGGCAAGTATAGAATACTCAAGGAAAGAACAAAAAGCCTGCTGAGTGCGACCTAGAAGACTGCAACTGTCTTCTTCAACAGAAAGCCTTATCTTTACTTCATTTCTTTATCACAGGAACACGCATACTAGCGGTATGCTTTATAGGTCTCGTTTCGCCTAATCATCACCAGGAGATGTGTCTAGTGAGAAGGAAACATCCCAACTAGATTATGTATTCACCTTCACCATAAGGAATACAAATGATTTGGCAAAACTGCACTGTCTTTCCCCTTTAACCAGAGTAATCAGAACTTACGCTACGTACGGTTGCGAGATGCATTGCTCCTGAATGCTATCCCCAAGCCTTAGCCTCCCTTGAGTTCTACTGTACTTACTACATTCAACTCTGTAGTGAAATAATGAATACTGAAAGGCTTCCGCTGCTCTCTTTAGACAGCTCATCTCAAGACTTCAATTAGAAGTTTCCTCCCCCCTCCTTGACCACCTATATGATAGACAGGTAAATTAAGGTCTATCATGTGACTGGAGTGGAGATGGAAGCTGACGGAGGCAACAAAGTCAGTTGTAACTAGCATTTAACTAGTAACTAGTACAAGCTTTGCCATAAACTGATGCAGAGCACAGCTTCACACTCTTGTGGCACCAGATAGTCATTTATACTGTTTGGCATAAGTGACGTTGACAACGTAGACATCACCTATCATTTCAGTACTATCTGCATAGAACTCGAAATTCCTATGCAGGCAACGATCGATTGACTTTTAAGGCCAGACGGAGGAGTCCTACTATCCTCCCACTCACAACAGAAATCATTGCTTTTCTACTTTCACCCACACTCGAGGACCATTCTGCTACATTCAACTCAACAAAAACATTTAATCATGTAGGACGCAAATCGGTGTTAATGTTGTGCTCTTTACTGAGCATATTTGCCTAGCATCAAGTCGGGGGGAGAGGGCACGGCGTCAGGCTAGAGACAACCTTTTAAGCTGGTTAGGCGTTGCCTTGGGTTATTCCCGAGTTCTTGCGAGACATTTGTAGGCGCTTTTGATCCCTCGACTTTGGCATTGTTCGCTGCTCCATGGAGCTACTTCAAAGACTCTTTTGCACCAAAGTTTCTCATCCGCTAACACGGCTTTCTTTTCTTACGTGGTATTTCAGCCGAGCCGCAGAATAGATCCTACTGCTCCGCCGGGCCATAATTAGGGATCACTTGCTCAACATCTCAATGGCGAAATGCGCGCAAGTTGTAGCCATTTCGAATGACTACATTGTCTCCTCACCTTACACATAGCGAGATGCAACAAATGTGGTGAACATGCTAGGTGAGAGGTGGTGCAAATTGAAAGGCCAGACCCAGATATCCAAAGTCTGGTTTGAATTTGTCAGGTCAGTTTACGCACAGGTAGTGGATTTTCCTGTTTCCTACGACTGATGGCAGCTGGTACAGGTACTAGAACTCGATAAGGCAGAGGTGGAAAGCCAAACTCTTGGAGCACCGTAATTGTCAGTCCAAGGAAGCGGTTAGAGGGGTAGGAACGGCAGAGAGTTAGGTGAGAGAACTACGTCTTTGCCTGCGTAGCTTACCATGCAGACTATTCAATCCTATCCAGCTCCCACTTTTATTAGGTTTGAATTCGCCCAGCTCTTCTGTGGGTGGCAAATGCCTCCGCTCTTGAACTTTAGTACCGCTCTACGAATTGAGTGGAGGCTCAAGGTGCAAATTTGAGGCCTTCTTGTAAAAAAAAATAAAACCTACCCCATAGACATTAGTAAAATGGAAAAGTGATTTTCTTTTCTGTGATTCAGTTAGTGGAGTTTAACAGACTGAATTTGTTGCAGACTCCTGAAGACAACATCTCAGAAAAAAAGTAAACTCACGCAGGCCTGTTTAGGCCCTTTTGGTAGTGTTGGAAATAAGCTTGACCGAATACCTCATGCCGCCTTTCCTTCCTCCGTCCTTCTTTCCTTGAAAGGCTGTACAGCCTCACGGGTATCGGAGCAGTTTTGGGTGAAGTATGCAAAGTTCAGTACGCACACAGCCACACAAAAATTTTAAGAAGATGTTTGATGGAAGTACTGTGGATCTGTTGTAGACCAACGATCTTTCCCTAGGAGATAAAACTCTTCATGGGCTCAGGATGTATAAGCCGTAGGGAAACACCTTTGCAGCTTAAGTAGAGTGACATTAGTGATGGAAGCCGCTTTGAGCTGGCCATTCCAAGTATGCAGAGGTTGTTTTCTGACATCTGCGGTTGTACAACTTGGTTGAGAGGTGGTTTATCCGTCAGCCACACTTCTGTTTCTGTAAACTAAAACATGCATTTTTCAAACTTAATGAAAAGTGCATGTGGGCAGAAAACTTTTTCACGAGGAACGAGTGGTCAGATAAAGGTTTCAAGGACCTCATATTGCCTACTGTGAAATTGCGATTCACGAGGCGACCTCATGCCGTTTTTGAGGATGGGAGGAAGAGATGATGCCTCGTTTCTGTCCTCTTCGTGGCCTTAATACACTCCGGCTGTTTCATGGTCTTGAGCAGAGTCCAAGTCAAACCGAAACTACAAAGGTGGGATTGCACGGGGATGCTTCTACAGTAGCGGGTGTTAGATTGATAAATCCTCACTCACATTCGTCGGGATGATGTGTGAGCGAAAGTTGCTGGTGGTGGAATGCGTGCAACATAGCATGGATTTCTTGTCTACCGGGCACAATATCAATTTGCCCTGAGTCTACCTGTGACAGTTGGATCATCCTGCAGAAATCACGCGCTCTGCGCATGTGCAAGGTGTAAATTGACTCGAGTTTAGCCGTAGTGACAAATTTTATCAATTCAGGGCTTTTGAGGTCCAAACGAATTTCCAGCGTATCAAGTAGCAGTATCTAAACAAAACGGCCAAGGAGCTCGACTTCTATCCGGTGTTATCATGTGTAGAAAAGAAGTTTGTTTAGCTTGAAAAGGACTAAGAAGAGATCGAATGAAGAAAGAATTCCCAGCATCTTGTGGATACACGCCGTTTTGGAAAAGGTGCGGAGATAAAATCGTAATTTCTTCACTTTGACCTGGAGAAGAGATAGGCAAAAAAGTAGCCGCAGTACGTGAGAGCAAGGTTCAAGTCCGACATTGGTGAAAAAAATAGCTAGTGCTCTGGTGGCGTTATTACACGCTGTGAATCAGATCATACCACAAACTGGTAGCCAGAGTGGTAAGCAGGCAAGTGGTTCCACATTCATTCGTCAGATATAAACGAAACGAGTAGAATTGCCTGCCAAACCGAGGCCAGACTGTGGATATATGCTCCTGTCTAACAATCCATGCAGCCTATCGTTCGACAACAACTGATCCCTGTAAGGTTTTAGGTCTCTCTATCTTATTTATAAAGCTGCAATTTCTACTCTTACAAATTAAACGACTATTCCCTCAAAAATGGGTAATAATGTGGTCGACTTGGCATCCAAACCTTTCTATATGTCCACATTGCATATTCCACTATTGCATTACGCCTGCTTTTTCTATAAGTTAGTCTTGGGGCTCTTCACAATAAAATCTTACTCTATTTTATCTCGTTTACGCTTCACATCACAACTTAAATATACGTTTCTCCGTCATTCCCTCTGAGAAAAGCCGCACAGCTTTTCAAGACTTATATGCTTGTTTAATAGGTACTTTGTAATGCACCCAATTTTTCTTCAAAATGGACATTATAACGGTGTATGATCAAACTTTGTACTTAGAAACGGCTGTTAAGAACGTGCCTGTCACTAGGCACAGTGATCCTCCTTCTTAATCCAGATGCATTTAGCCCTCGGCATGTCGGAGACCATTAGAGGAATATTTCCCTACTCTAACTCTATGCCATGCGCAAAAGTGACTAGGTATATCTTTACTACATAAATGAAGTTTTGTCAATCTCTGCACACTTCTTCAGTAAGACTGACGGCCTTCTAGCGCCAATTCCAAGTATGTTTTACTTTAGTTTGATGTGTCCTGCCAGTCCACAAGCTGATTGCATGCTCTATTCGTAGCGTCAGTCGACATTTCTCTTTCTACAAGCAGAGAACATCAAATGGGCTGTCAAGGAACAGGTAATTGCTTCAGACTTTATTGAGCCCTCCTGCACTTATATGTAAGCATGTTTACACTGAAATTTTTGACATGAGAAGAGACGAAATTGCCTGCTGCCCTTTTTTTATCTGTGGTTTTGATTTCTTGCTCCGGGAGGACAAAGCCTTACAAGCACAAGGACAGGTCTTCAGCCTTAAGTTTTAAGTCCAGATTGCACCTTCTTTTTTAACAGACAGCTTTTTCCCTTTATGCGCAATTATTACTTAAATCAAATTCAATTAGGCTGTGTGAGAAAGGAGTGCATATTTTGCAATGCCCAATGTTTATGCGCTGCCCCTGAAGGCCTGGTAAAGCATATGCGAGCTCGTTAAGACTTCATACAAAGGGGAGAAGTAGTTTACTATGGCAATCTACCTACCTGGCTATGCGGTCAAGTTGCTAGGCAGAAGTACAAACCACAGTGGGGCGCACTGGTCACGCCCACACCACCACGAGCGTGCGCATGTGAGTGGCTTGAAACTGATTGAATCTACTTGGCACAAATATGTCAGAATTGCAGAATGGTACAATTTCTTGTTACGCAAAAGTAGACTTCTGCAAATCCATGCTCAGATTCACCAGCTATAGCACAACAACAGCCTTATCCACAGTAAGTCGTCTGCATTAGTTCCCAAGTGTTTTTCTCTACTTTTGCTGAAGCAAAGCTGTTTTTTGCAGTAATTTCGTCTTTTCTTTATCAATTGGAATATGCACTGCCTTGAATGAGCTGGCCAGTAATGCAGCCATAAACGCTGAATTTCACATTTTAACTTGACAAATGTGTACATCCATAATTGCAGTTTGACTATTCTTCCATCAGGTCACATCACTCTGATTTGAAATGGTCACTTACAAGATTACTTGCAGTGGTTTTATGGAAGAGCACCCAGGCTGCCAGCAAACCAGCTGTAGATTTCAGGAAAGGGTCCAAGATGTGGAAAGGATATCTCTTTCCATTTAGTTTTTTTTGTATAATTCTCACCCGTATCTGACGGTTGCAGATCAAAACTGGCTATGTATACTCAATATGACAATCTGAATAAATGTATTTTGCGCAGGTTACTGACCTGTGAGGTGTTCAAGATGATTCACTTTGCCGAAGTAGTAGGTTACTCGGTCCATTTAAGGGTTCTTTTGTACTGATTGTAGCTAGGGCAGAAAAATGTCGACAGGAACAGTTCCTAGTCAATTAGCATGGTTGTATCAGCATGAAAATCTCTCTTCACTGCCTTTTGAGTTAGGGGTTGCCATTCATATGTCAGTCGTAGCATCCTCACTTCTTGCTCATTCAGTGCACGATACTTTGCTGATTTTAAATCAAAATAGAGAGCTGAAAATCTCGGGCTTTCTTATTTAGAATTACCACAGTTTTTTTGGGGAAGTCATCCTGTTTTCCAATGTGGCAAATTACTCTGGGCAAAATCTTCTGCAAGTTCTTTGTCTATTTAGTGACCACATCGCTTTTAGGCTCAGTGATATCTCTAAGCGTTTCCACTAGTTGTCATTGATGTCAAAAGCTTGATTTTGCAATGATACACTTCAAAATCAATGTTTGCTAAGTTGGAGGTGTAGGTGGAATTATGAGAATGACGCTAGATGGCTCGTTGTTCTGAAGTCTAGACTGTTTGTACAGAGAGAGTGACATGATTTGTATCACACCTATGTTTCCTTTTGAAATGCAAAAGCTGCTCTCAATAACATGCACAAAGGCATCTAATCCCCTGTTGCTATGTATTTCGAAGTGCAACCTACGGTCAGGCACCTGTAAAGTGCTCCTGTGACACATCTGTGGCATTACAACCATTGCTGCCACCGAACGCAAAGATGCTTGATGACGTGGCTGTGGGCAGATAGATCATGCACTGCATTTACAATCTACAAGTTGTGAAATGGAATTTGCAAGTTAAGTGGTTTCCTCAAAGAGGAGAAAAATTTCAACTTATTAAAAAGTTACCTATTCGTTTTAGATTTTCGACTTATTTTTTCCTCATGAAGGAGTTTTGTGATGATAGCTCCAATCTTTCATTAATAGATTTACCCGCTGCTCGGCAGAAAGGAGGAGCCATCAAGGGACCATTAAGTCACTGTGAACATGACAGTGCCTTCGTAAGGATAGACCAAATGAGCATTCCCAAAAGCCGAGGCGTTGCATTTACAGGTGTTTAAATGCAACACCCCATTCTATATTAAAACTAATCTTGGAACTAACTGGGCAGTTGTGGAGAACAAAAATGACGTAAGTTGGCAAGAGTAGCCCACATGATTGCTGCGGTGTAAGCTGCCGAAGTTGCTTTAAGTAGGTCTATGCCAAACAGGCACATTGCAAGCTGAAATCCGCAAGTAGATGAAGTGAAAAGCTGCAGAAAGCAGAGAGAGCGCCTAAAAGGCTAACATTAATGTAACGATGCTTCAGTGTACATGCCTCGTCTTGCACTGATTGCATGCCGCCAGGTAAAGCAGTATTTAAAGCATTTTTAATGTAGTTGACAATCTGCCGACATTGCTATTAATGAAGGTCTCCAAATCATATCAATACATCTTTCTTGCTGCTATTGTGGCAAGGCATTCGGAGTAGAATTCCAGTCAATTTAATGTTAGGATTCAGAGACAAGATGCATCAATCCATGATTGCTCCACACGATCGCTGCTATGTAAGCTGTCAAAACACCACATCGGACTGATATGACATACTTCGAGGAAACATCATTAGCAGTCGACTTGAAACCATTAAGTATTCCTTTACCAATGACTTGCAGATATAATATGAGCACTATGATTTATGAAGGGCTAAGGACAGTCCATTTGCTAATTGATGGTGCTAATGGTGACTTCTGCGATTCACTAACATTGTTCAAGTTGCTTTCGGGCTGACCGTCTAGGCCTAAGCTTAAAAAATTATAAAAAGTTGTTTGACTTCAGACTGTCTCTATTGTTATTAGGTCCGGATGAAAATATCCGACTAATGTAGGGAGGGCATACTTCCTAATCGTGGATGTAAACTATGCCTAAAAAATTCTATTAATGGCCGACGTGGATTAAAGTCACTCCAACACCCACCTTGGATCGACCGTCCTCAAGTGATCGGTTGGCTGTCCTGCGCGTTGGTCGCTGCAAACGCGCTCCTTCCGACTGCCTGTATCACACTCCATTAACTTGCCAAAACACAAGTATAGTAGGCTGTGCTTTAGTTTGATTCTTAGATCAAACCTCCATTAATTTCCTCAACTTTCAAGAACAGTGCCACTCGAATCATTTCCTTCGTGCAGTGATGTAGGCAAACTCGGTACTTATTTGTAGTAGACACAGTATTTCACAGATAAGTGATAATTTATCTTTTCGGTAAAATTGTTATCGTCGTCTATTAGAATCTTAATTTCTAATTTTACTCCGA
>NW_020170631.1:18273-29813 GCF_000524195.1 Echinococcus granulosus | reverse complement strand
GGCTTGGACTTGAAGAATGTATTGAGGACCGATGTGGTCAGCAACGGGACGCAGCGTGAACCCTAATTGCTCTAGTAGAGAGGGGAAAGGAAATGCAGTTCAATCAAATTGGTAGTGTTAATTTGAGAAAGGTGGAAACATCATCTAGATGGGAAAAATCCTTCTCACTAGACATGTAGTGTGGTGATGACTGGGCGATATAAGACCGGTAGAGCATACCGCTAGCAAGCATATTCTTGTAGGAGGGAAATGAAGTAGAGATCAGGCTTCTGTTGAAGAAGACAGTTGTAGAGACTTCTAGGTTACACTGAGCAGGTCATTTGTTCTCCCCATGAGTATCCTATACTAGGCATTGCCTTTTCATTCTATGCAAAAATTGCAAACTGCGATAACTATGGCGTCTTACCTGCCGCGTAATGGGTGGAGGCCTTTGTTAGCTCAAGTAGGAACAGTCAGTGCTATCCCACTTAAATAGCTTCGGGAAAGACAGCTCCATTGAGTTTAAACAATGGATGCCGCATTGTGAGGCTGTTTTTCAATTCGATGTAATGTGACAGTCAATAATCCTCGCTTGCATCACAGAAAAGGTCCATTTCACCAAATGTGCAACCCAAATCACGACAGGCAAGAGATGAGGTGGGTTCTTTGCAAGCACTATCGTTATTACTGCGCGAGTGATATTTAAGCTGGGATCCAAATCAATTATGATAGTGCTTCAATTCTGCCTTGGTAAGTGAACATGCTGCAATTTTGAAAGCAATGAATTTGCGCAAAAGAGGCTGCAACATGTTTGCATTCACACAGTCATGGAACGCGTTTCGTGCTCCATTCTTCGACTGTTTGCATTCACAAGAGCATTGACATCAACAGCGATGCCATGACAGCTCAAAGAAGGATGAATTGGCGGTAACTGTGGAAGCATATTGAGTTGATTGCGAAAGATGTAATTTAAATCTGGCTTAAATGCATCCGTGTATCCAAATAATAAGCTAACAGGTCCTTCCGCATTAGAAGTATCAGAATAAGTTTCAAATATACACAATGAAATTGCATCAAATACAGTGAAATATCCCTTCGCATTTTTGCCACCAGTGGATCCATTAACTTGGTTTACCTCTACCCAAAATAGTCATAAAGCACGACAAGGCTACAGGCTATGGAAAAGTTCTTCCAAGTTAGAGGCAGTTTGATGGCCATTATCACAATTCAAAAATCTGTTTACTTCTTTTTCTCGGTACGGATCATAATGGTGCTAGACTTACAATAGTAGTAGTGATGAAACTACCCCTCAAGCAAACGTCGACAGGGCATACGACACAAAGTGTACGATTCTTAAACGAAAGACAAACACAAAATTACCAGTGTTTAAGTATTTTTTAATAGCAGTAAAGTAAAGCAAATCATGTATTCTGAATTAATGGCACTGGTGTAGTGTTAACAGATGTGAAACGATGAATTTGGTTTTGAGGTGGCTAGCAGAAACAATGTAGATAAAAGAGAGGTTTGACATAAGACCACCATCTACAAAGAAAAAGCGTATGATTCAAATGAGCACAGTAATTCGTTGATCTTGGAAAATAACTAGATTTGAAGCCACTGCAACCTGAATCCCATAAGCTCTCCTCAAATACCTAATTATATCATACCCCAAAATTTAGTTGTTTTTACTCATTCATGTGCTCGAAACAAATTCATTTTCTATCAATATTAGCAACTGCAAAAGTACGTCACCGAGACTTCATATCATTGGATTGGTAACTAAGGCGACACTTTCACAACTTCTAATTTCTTCACTACAATGATCTGTGTACACACAATTGAACTACTTTCACAAGACTAACACCAGAATACCGATTATTTTGGATTTGGAGCGAGGAACGGATTTTGTGAAATTGGAAGCAAATATTACTAAGTTTTCTTCAGTAAGTGATATAGATGCTTGAGTAATTTCCGACCCTACTTATTGTGTTAGAATTGCATTTACGACATTTTTAAGGTACGAATGATACCTTGAGGCATTGAGAGCAAGTGTGAATTTAGCTGTTGCATGTCATTTTAAAGGCAACGATTAGGTCACCACAGGGATATTACACTGTCTAGAGGACGTCAACACGATATAACCTCGCCAATGAAATGAGGTTTGTGCAGCTCTAATGTTTAGACAATTTAATTACCAACTGTCGTGTCTATTAGGCGCTAATTTATTTGACTACAGGTAACCAGCCTTGTTATCTCCCCATATAGTGTCACTTTCACAGGCATTTCCATTATTTTAATAATGCTTTTAAATCCCTCTTCTAAAATCAGCTCAAATTACATCCAGATGCTCTTAATTGACCTTGTACGCTCCTGGTTGTTCTGACCATGAGATCGAGATGCCACGCGCGTTCAGACAGGTTGTGATTCCACACAGTTTGCTCAGTTACATCATGGCATATCAGAGCTTTAAGCGCTCATCACGAAACAATTGTAATTAATGGCGCGTGTGCTTTTGCGAAGTTATGGTAAATTAGATGCTCAGAATTTATATGCGAAGGTATTTCATGCCCATAAAGCTTGCAAGTGTTTGCATCAAAACCACTTGCTTAAACTCGGCTATAAGATCAATATTTTTACAAGCCCTCCTTGCAAGTAGTATTTAATACAATAAAAATAGCATTATTTACCAACTATCTGGCCTGTACAATTTCTAAGCACCTGAACCTAACACATAATTAGCCGCAAAACATCTTCTGGAGGAATATAAGAAAACTTATTCCAGTAGTGTCACAATCACTGGTTCTTAGAGCATGCTTTTCAGCAATGCAGAGTAGTCGATTGTTTTTGAAAATTTTGTGCACAAATCTACTCCAACTGACAGCCAAGACATTTTAGAGCCTAGCTAAACACTGTGAAATTTATTGATGTCTAATGCAAAAGGCGTCGAGTATGTGGGTGTATGTGATCTTATTGCAGCAAACGGAAAGGTGCGCCAAGAGGCAATTAATTTCCACTAACTGTCGCATATAGTTACAGCAATTTCTCACAAGTCGTGATCAATATCTTGGAGGATGTTAGTCATTTACTCTTAGCGAGGAGTGCAGAGCTAGACACGGATGCATCTTTTAAAGTAATAGACTTTGTAGGACAAGGAATATGGGTCAGAATTTATCAAGCAGGATAACAGGTCAAGTTAGGTGTATCTCCATCTGTTTATGAGGAATTCTGATGAATCCTATCATACAATCATTAACGTCGGACACATTTTCAGTATGCGAAGTGTTCGGTTTGAGTTTTAAAGTGGATTCTTACCTGACACTCGGAAATAAGAACTTCTCTGAGAAGAATGGGGCTGGTGCCTGAGGTCAAGCTTTTGTTACTTTTGATCGTCCAAATGCGTGCTTCCTAAAAGCGTCGTTAACGGAGGTGGTACGATGACGCCTAACATCGGAATAAATTACTTAAAAAGTAGAACCACCTAAAATGGCCAATTCGACTTTGCGATAATATCCTTGCTTCCACATCTTATGAGTGCATACACGGATGTGCTCAAGTCAGAAGAAAAAATCGGTGCAAAGAATGCTGTCAACTTGAATTAATTTTCCAAAATATAAATTGCTCGTGGTTATTTCACTGCTCTACTTCGGTAGGCGCACCAATGCTGTGGGAAATATTCGGTGCTGTACACTTAAAACACTTCAAATTATAAATTCATTTTATCCATCACCTTGCAAATAATCGACGGATACAACCACAAACGCACTGTTGCCAGGAGAAACGGAGGTTTCATAAGAGACATTGGTTTTCTTCGAATAATTCAAAGGAAATGTCAGCAAACGCGATTCCACATCTTTCACTAAGTCCACAGAAATTGATATACATGTGGTTTCACTGCAAGCACCTGCTTGTAATACCTGAGAAACATTGCTGTGAATGCCACACCTGCATTTCTGGCTACAGTATTGTGTAGGTCAATGCAACGTTAAGCGTTTTCCACTCGCTGGTGTAACTGACATTTTACCCAGTTAACCAACCATAGTGATGAGATCAAATTGGAGAACATATAAATGCGCAAAAGGCAGTTTGCTGGTTACAAACGTGTGTTATGCTAAGAATTGTCGTCTTCCTTATTATTGTCACCTACTGCTCGGGGGGCGTTTTCATCCATTCATTTTGATTTCTTTTCTTACTGAATTTGTCACCGTATGCTACAACGCAATGCTCGCATTAATTATAAGTTTAGCATGAAGGAATAGACAAATTTTGCCACAAATCACACTAAAAGAGCTGTCACTTTTAAGCTCACAAATTACGTGGGTATTTGTATAAATTCAATGGACAAAAATTTAATACATGTTTACATCTGCGAAACAGGAGCGGAACCAGTGCTATGGGGTTCTCGTATTGTGGGAACACTACCAGGACCATCACCACCTATGAATTTCCGTCTTCTTAAAAGCGCCGTAGGCATGACACCTTTTTTTAAATAGACACTTTTTGACAAGTTGATAAACACTTTCATGTGTGCTGCTTTAGCACCCAATTCCACATCATAAGTGGCAGCTCTTTTGAATTGGCATGGCTAATGCAAGGCATAAAATATAATATCACTCTGTAGATTAAATGACTTGTTCATGCATAAAAGGCTCCAGTGAGTGTCTCAATTTATTTTAGTGGGTATTTGTGGTAAAAGATGGCTTGCTGTCTCCCATCAACATTACAAACGAGACGTGTTTTCTGGGAGATAAAATTTGAGGTTCCCCTTGCCAAAAATATGCAGGTAAGTAGAATGTTGAAAACTTAGCTCCCATCATTCAGTTGTTCGTCTTTTATATTAAGACACCTTTTGCGTGCGACTATTTAAAGGCGTCAAAATTTCGTTCAACAAATGAAACAGGCGAACTGCTGAACATTAATTCTGTGTAAATGTGACAGTAGGGACTGCGCAATATCCGTATGCCCAGGGAAAGACTAAGGAACCCACTCTTTTTACCACTATAAGAAAATATTGCATGTAATTGTAGAAAGTGCCAACATCGCCCTAAACGACGTATCGCAACAAGAGTCATTGCAAATCTGGATTGGAGATTCACCTTCTCGTCAGCGTTCTTCGTGCCAAATTGTACTTTCCAGACACCACAGCAAGGTGAGTTTGTTACGCTTTCAGTCAATCCATCTGCCATGCTCATTAATGCAACTGATGCGCCAATTGCACTTTCTTCCACTCATTCAAGGCAATATGTCAAAAGATAGAAAATCCGATCTGAGAACATTTTTCCTGAACATTACTCAAAATAGCATTACTTCTATTGGATGGTATACCTCGACCAGAAGAATGACAGTTAATATTGACTGGACGCAAGACGATGAGTGAACATTCCCACTGACTGACGGCATTACCACTTTTATGCAAAGAATAAGTTGGCTAATTATACTTTGCTTTGAGGTAACCCATTTATGCACCGGACCTCAGCAACAAACGATCCTCTCGAAGTAATTAATAATATTGCATTGCTTTAGGTCTATCGCCAGAAATAGCGGAATGCATTGGTGAGCTCGAGCTCATGGTTATTCCACGGCAGTCAAAATGTCTGACGGCACCACGTGCTTTAAAATGAGGTTCTACTTTGTGTTTGTAAACTGTTTTAACGTGAGTGAAGTACATTAGGTTGCTAAGGAATAGTTCATTTTTGTGCAATGATATTGATATATTTTCTGGTTGATATAAATATTACAATCATTTACTTTACGTAACTTTTAGGATATTGGGGTGAAACGAGTAGGTAAAATGAAGTGCATTATGATCGGAATTGCAATATAAATATAGTAAAAATGCTTTCCATTCCAAAATCTGCACTTTACATCCTATCATGCCGTGCTTTTGATGCCTAAATTTGCACAGCATGTATTCCGCGTTCAAGCCTACGTTCAGTCCGCAGTCCTCTCTGTCCAGTACACATTGACCACATTCCCACGCAAGGCATGTAACTTCGAACTCAGAACGCCAGTCTACCAATTTTGTGCAGATACTGTTTCACTTTAGGTGAATACAGGGCAAATGAAACACCATAATATATGTCCTAACGGACACTGCTTTGCCACTAAAAATGACAACAAAATGTAGAGTAGATGTATGAGAAGTGTAAGGCAACATGTGGCGCGTCTATTAAAATTCAAAGCAAGGGCTCTGCAGAAATACTGAGACGATGAAGGGAGAAACAGCATTGTCTTTGTCCGCATTATATTGTCAGCTTCATAAAAGGTCACGAGCGTTGCAACTGAGCTTCGATTGTGCAACTCGCCAATTATGAAGAAGTCGGTATCCAGTGCCTTTCGTTAGACCTTCTCGCACCAGCACTCAAAGAGGCAGTTGCCTTGCGTCTACTTCACATACTGTTCTCCTCACATCAATGGTAGACAATAAACTAATCAGTTCTTATGTCATCCTGACTTGATAAATACATCGACTGTTGCGCTACCGAGACTGGGCCAGTCTAAAATATGCTTATTCCATGTGCGAATTCGGCAGGTACTCAATAGGTAGCCGTGCCTCACATAAAGTGCAGGTGCATTCAAGCTGTGATTAATCTTATTTTGTTTATGCGGCCACAATCTCTTCTGGCAAGTCGGTAAAGCGAATAATTCAGTTAGTTTCACTACTTTGACACACTTGTCCAGACTAGCAAAATGGGTTTGTCTATTATGATGTAATGCTTTTTAGTTTCTCTGCGTGCTTTTATCTCTTTGAACCTGGAATGATGTCCACATCTGCAAGTGAGCTGTGTTTTTTGCATAGAGCCCTACAATATACTCACTATGACCAAGGTTATAGTAACTGCTCCATTGCAGTGATGTTAGTGCTTATAATTAATTTTTGCTGAATATTAGGTTGGGATGTCCACATTGAGCAGCCGAGCATTCCATGAATTACAATCGTGTTCAGTCTGAATTGACTGTACTTTTGATAATTTTATGCAGCCACAACCTCTTCCGGTGAGTTGGTAAAGAGACTATTTTAATTAATTTCACTACTTTTACACGTTTGTCCAAACAGGCAAAATGGATTCGTTCATTATAACAGAACCCTTTAATTACTTTCTCTTCTTGATTTATCTCCCAGGACCTAGGGTGACGTCCACTTCCACAGGTGAGATTTTTTTATCAATGCTAATACAATCCGCACGTGGCCAGATTTGGGTGGACAGCACTATTCCGATGGGAAACTGAACCTTAATTACTTTTACTAAGAGGGTGATTTATCAACTTAAAGCACTCCTATTTACTTGATGTCTGGGATTACAAGAACTGCTCTACTGCAAGGAAGTTAGTACTTACAATAAATTTTTTGCTACATTCATATTTATGCGGCACACTTCAAGTTGCCAAGCATCATATGAACTGCAGTCGCAGTCACTCTAAACTTGTTCTCATTTTAAAATTTTATGGAGTCACAACCTCTTCTGTTGAGTTGAGGAAGAGAATATTTTGATCCATTTCACTACTTTAACACACTTCTTCAAATTAGCAAAGTGTGTTTACCAATTATATTCTCTACTTGTATTATCTCCCAGGACCTAGGGTTGATGTCTGCTTTCACGAGCGAGTTGTTATAGTTTGGTAGTGCTTTTACTAAACGAGTGAATTATTTACTTAAAGCACTACCATTTTGCTTGCTGTCTGGGATTATGGCAACTGATCCATTGAAGGAAGTCAGTATTTATAATTGTTTTTTTACACTCTAATATGTCGGTGTACTTCTCACATGTTTTGTGCTATTTTGCTGCAAGATCTGTAAAATAGGCACTTTGGTGTGCAATGAGCACGAAATAACCAAACAATCCTACTTGCAGTCTAATTTACTCTCTGCTCTCATGCATTGGTTTTTATTTTATTTTAGTTGTGAGTGCACTGTTGTCGATGCTTACGCTTATAAGTTAGCTAATTGGTTGAGCGGACGAACAAAAAGAACACAACAACTGCCAGAGGACCATACAGAATCAAGCCTGTTCTGGACACTTTTTTAAAAAGTCATCATTTTTAATACATTGACAAATTTCCTTCCAGTTCTTGCAATACGCATTAAGCAAATTCAATTCTATCCCACACTAACACCTCAGTATTAATTTATCCCATCTCCACTTATAATCAACTTTACTAATATGCAACTCCGACCCTCGTTCCTCTTTTATGAATACAAACCAACTTTTAATCGTCTCAGGAAGCTTGCTTCAAGGCATCCATTCATGGGACGCACAAGTATAGGTGTGAGCTTTAACACAAGCCATCCTAATCTTTCCTTCCTGCCATGAGTTAATACACAGACAAATAATCTGTTAGTAGCACGCATTGAGGATTTTGGTAAAACAGGAAAGTCGGCAGACCTCAAAGCTTATTATCACATACAAATGCGAATGGGGCTCACTGGCTTGACTTTCGCGGTCTTGACGTTCACTGAATGCGTAAATTGTTTGCATCATTAAGCGCATAAAATTTGGCAAAATATGCAATCATTGTACCAAATTGTCACACTATACCTGCTCAGCGGGTCATGCTGACTTAACGAATGTGACGAAGTGACACGCTTAAGTAAGTGGCATCAGGATATTTTAGGCTGGGGTAGCTGTGCATCCTAAAGCGACACTGAATTAAAGCTAACTGTACGTGGATGATTTATTCGTCTGAAAGCCTTTTCGAAAGCCAAACGGCTCTACTAATCTTAGGGTTGTAGCCACGCGTTTGAATTTCGTAGAGCCATACGTCACTCGTATGGCAACATGGCCTCCTTAGGCTAAACTCATGTTTCGCGATTCCTCTTACAGCTGATCACTCAAAAACGGTCTAGTGACCTGTTTGAGACAGGTCACAAGCCGCACTGCTTATTTGCAACCCCTTTCAGGCTAGTGATAATTGGCAAGGTGATTGCGTGTGTTTTTGATTCGATTAGTAACGTGCCATAGCTGATACATTCGCATTTGCTCTAGAAGTGTAAATGTAAGGACCACTCCTGTATCAAATTGCACAATCAACCAACTTGCGTGTAATAATAGACGGATTGAAATAATGGTCCCTACATGCATCTTTCCTATTCAAAAGGATATACGAATGTACTTATATTGACATATTACCAACCGCATCATAAACACACAAACAATAATCTTGTCAATTATCACCAAACAAATGTAGTTTCAAATGGACAGTCTAGATGATGGCCAATCCTAAATACGCCACCAAACCGTTCGCGAGTGATTAGTTGGGAGACATGAATTTAATTTGAGGTGACCATGTTAACATACTCCACCCATTTTGGTCTTGACAAACTGCGCCCACTCATGCAAGCAATAAAGAAGCAGCTTGGTGGGGAACAGAACGCCAAACGCACGTAAACCTGTTAACTAGACAAGATGAAGTATTCCCTCGCCTTTTGTCATTAGTAAAAAACATCTCTACTAATGGGTTAAATAGTGTTGAGTAGATTGGTGTGAAATACTAACTACGAGAAACGCCAGTGTGAGGATGAGGTTTCTGCTTCAGCATCCACGAGTGACAGGTTTTGTCGAAGAGATGCAGCAGCGTTGTTGAAGCCTAGCTCAAGTTAGCCACCGATGACGAAGTGCAGCAGGTTGTCTTGACGAACCAACCGTAGTGATGCCCCTAATTGTGCCGCCCAGACTGTTTTCCTTGTGCAAAATGAACAAGGAAAGACAAGCCAATAAGTGCATGAGATGACAAAGTTGAGGAAGAAGCAGTATGTTCCTTGCTTGGAATTCATCACTCTTACTGCCTAGTCCAAAATATGGAATTGGGGGAGGAAAATATTTGATGTGTTCAAAGAGAGGTAAACAGTGTCAATGATGCAGATGAGGTTGAAGGCAGCTATTTTAATCGCCGTCCACCCATCACTTGCCAGTATAGGTAAATGCTGCTCTGTAAAATGGCATCAAGTAAAGGCAAGTAGTTTGATCACTACCTTTCATTTCACTGGCCCATTGGAGCATATATGTATTTAGCATCAAGCTTTATCCTCGACTCAGATGAGGTGAGGACTCTTGTTGAGGAATTGGGTGTTGATGGAGTCAAATTCACGTAACTGAAGTGACTGATGTTGATGAATGAATGCAATGTCTAAGGATATACTCCGAAGTGCTAAACCTGCTCAGATCAGCAACCGAATGTTCATTGAAGTTTTGGCTGTTGACGAATAAGCAGACATTAAGTACCCTTTTCTTACAAAGGTCTTTTCAATTTCTATATGGCTGATTATCTGATCCAAAGGGGCAAAGACTGGCAGAGAACAAGAGCTCTCAATGCTGACTTGATAAACTTACATGAGGTTCAGATTCGGATAATAGCAATCACCACATCAGTCAAAAATAATTGCTCTAGGTTAAAACTAAACCAAAATGAATCTAAAAATCCAATAAATTTTCACATATAAAAGCTAATACAGGTATCTCTCAGGCGGTCACTTCGACTGCAGCACTCGCCGGCCTTATGTGCACTCTTGAGGGGAGAAGCGGGCAATTAACTCAAACTTTGTGATAGGGGATTTGTCCGATTTAACAGATTTGAACAATTTCACTATTTTTTGTCTGCATCTCCGAACACATTTATAGCGATTTGCCAGTAAATTTAAAGATGGTTCTCATCACTTACGTCAGGAATTTCTCGCAATTAAACGGTTCAAATTAATAATGCTTCTTTTAATCTGTCTGTCTGTATAGTGGTCGTATTGATGGACGGCAGAACGAACAGGACCGGAAATAAAAACGAGTACAATATAATGCAATCAGATCTGATCGCTTAATCTGGCAGCCGCCATTATACAAAACAAGTGAGTTTGTGCATTTTGGATTTGGCATTTACTCTTCACTCTCAGCTGTAGCTTTCATGATTTAGCCCTATCTGGACATCATGCGGAATGATACTTGTCTTTTAACTTTGTTGCTTTGCCACCTACCATGCCCACACCGACTACCTTCCTCAAGTACTCTATGCAGACCCCGGATAATGTTGCTCGTATTGTTGGTATGCAATGGATAATTGTCATGTTCATTTGCTTTTCCATGGAACCACAGCCTTAGCAGAAGTCCTCCTTTAATTTAGGCTGTAGTTCTGTGTCGCTACTGCTCCGACCTGACTCTACTGAATTGCAAACACGTGCCATACACAATAAGCCTAAGATGTTTTGCGGCAATGCTTCCCCTCTAAAGACTCAGTAGAGACTCTTGCATTTGTCCAGAAGGAGTAATCAACGATCGCCGTATTTGCTGTTAAGTTCACAATTTCCATGAATGGACATGGGTATAAAAGCAGATCACGAATCAAGATTAGAACAAAGAACGCTCTATTGTTTCCAACATCTGCACTGTGCTTCTGGGAGAAGCCAAATACTTTGACAGTTGTAATGTGCCAAATATTACACTTTGTCCTTTGAGGTGTCGATGCGTTACTAATCTTCATGTCGAACTAGTACATAGACTGAGAAATGGGTTGATAAGCCAGTCTGTTTCGGCCTCTGATAAGGTCATTTACACTGCAATTAGCAAAAGTTTATTCGTAGG
>NW_020170631.1:11905-18173 GCF_000524195.1 Echinococcus granulosus | reverse complement strand
CCAGAGTCTTAGCAATTCTTGTTTCATGTGACGAGGTTCGGTCATCTTGGTTGTACGTTAAGCAGTTTTTTGACGCCATGACGTCACGGTTGAAAATTGAGTAATGCGTGGCTAAGGCAATGAGGACAGTCAAATCCTGTGCCCATTTCTGGAAGCAAAACATCAAAATGATTAAAAAATAGTACTTGTGCTAATGGTAAAAAGATTTTTGCAATTAATAGGCTTAAGCTATAAAGATAGCACATAGAAAGGATAGTTTGGAAATGGCCTTCAGTTACCAGTTCAACTTCTCCCAATTTCCATTCAGTCAAATGTGCAAGAAGTTGTAGGCCAAGAAAAGAATCCACTTCCTGGCAGAGCCGATAAAAAGGACAAAGTGTATCGGTATTAAGGTTTGCTCTATCAAAACCGAATAGCCTATGATCGGTCCGCGTAACATCCAACAGTGGGATGAGGGGAGACACAGTGGCGTCACTTATTCATCCCTCTAACCGACCATTCAAACACCACTCATTAAATTTTATAGCCCAACTTGTCAACTAAAACCAAAGTAGTCTAATACCTATTTTCAACTATTAATTGCAAATCTAACCCCAGTTCTACATGGCTTTATAGCAAACCCGGTCAATTTATAACGGGGCAATTTGCACGGACTACTCAAAGATACTAAGCGAAACTGTTTTGAAGCAGATGCACTGATGGAGCTCACGCCTATCCTTCTTATTTTTTTGAAGAACATACGAATGTGCTAATTGCAACGTAATGCAATCTTATGGCTACAGCTTTGTGATCACTTGAGGGATGCTGTGTCAGAAAGTGCTTCAAGAATGCGAAATCGTGTGCGTACACTTGGCTTCATTTCGTTGTCATTTTAGTATTCACAGCTCCTTCAACCTCAAGACTTGTCTTGTCACTTACTCAAGCATGTAGTGCCGTCTCATGCGGTAAGATGGCATAACATGCTGAACAAGTATGGTGTGACAATTTGGTGCAAGGTTAAAATAGTTTGCGGCGCTCTACTCACCTGATGGAACAAACCATTCATGCATTCACTAAGTAGCAAGACCATGAATGCCACGTCAACGAGTCTCAAACGCACGTGCGTATGCTAATATACCTTAAGGTCTACTAAATTCTCTGTATTTTACAAAGGTCAACGTGAGCTACTGATATATTATCTGTCCACTTTCCAACTTATGACTGGATGGGAAGATTAGGATAGCCTGTGTTCAAACCCGCAGACATGAATTTAAAAACCCACAAATGGATGCCTTGAGGCAAATTCTTTAAGACAAATAAGATTATAAAGAAGAAAGAAGGGCGAAGTCAGATATTTTTGAAGTCGTTTATAAGGGAAGATGAGGTAGATTGACGTTAAAGTGTCAGAGCGGGATACGAGTTGAATTTGCTGGGCACGTGGTGCTGGCAATAAAAGAAAAGTTGTCGATAGATTTATAGGTAACAACTTAGTAAAAAAGCACCTGATTCTTTATGGTCCTCATTCCATCGTTGCGCTTGTTTGCTCATTCGCTCAACCGGCTAGCGTTTTCATAAGCATCAGCATTGACAGCAGTGCAATTACAGCTAAAACAAAAAAACCAATGCATGAAAGCAGGACTGCATAGTTATTTTATCTTCATTATACACAAAAAAATGCCTATTTTTAAAATCGTGCATTCAAATAGTGCAAAATCCCTAAGAAAAAATTCCAGGAACTGAATAAAGTGCAGTTAAACTAATGAAGGTAATAACTTTCTGCACTAGAACAGTTGCCGTAATCTCAGGCAAAGGTAAGTTGTGGTACCCTAAGTTAATGAAATGCTCATTTAGTAGAAGCAAGTTAGGCCACATGAGAAGTAGACTGAAATAACCAAAATAAAAGAACTCACTCGTGAAATTGGATGCCACCCCAGGTTCTAAAAGATGGAAGTAGGCAGAGGAATTTAAATTAAGATATATATATATATACGTTGATAAACACATTTACTGGTTTTAGCAAATGTGTCAAATTGGTGAAAACGATCAAAATATTCGCCTTACCAACTCACCGAAAGAAGTTGTGGCTGCTTAAAATTATCAAAATAAGAATAAATTTAGATTGAATGCATTGGCATTCACATGCAATGCTTGGATGAATAATGTGAGCCTTCTAACTTAAAATGCAGCAAAAGAATTTCCATGTATTAATTTCTCTGCAGTGGAATAATATTGCCAAAATAAAACAACTCACTCGTGGTAGTGTGCGTTACCTCAGGGCCTGGGATAGAGAAATAGGCAGGGAATTTAAAGTGTTATATCATAGCAGACAATCTCATTTACTAGCATGAATAAATGTGTCAAAATAGTGGAACGTATCAAAATAGCCGCTTCGCCAACTTACCCAAAGAGGCTGCGGCTGCACGCAATTGTCAAAAGTAGAATAAGTTTAGATCAAATGCAACTAAAGTTCATTGATGTTTAGCTGCTTAATGTATGCCCGCCTGAATCGCACATGGAACAGGCATATTTTAGACCAGCCTAATCTTAGTAGCGCAACAGCCAATGTATTTGTTAAGTTGGGTAGACATAAGTACTGATTCGTCTATTTCCCACTATCAATGCGAGGCGTAGATATTGTGGGGTAGACACAAAGCTAATACTTGTTTGTGTGCAGGTGCCACAAAGTCTGATTAAAGGCACGGGTTACCGACTTCTTCATAATTGTTGACTCGGCCCTATCGAAGCAGTCTGTTGCAATGCGCGTGAAATTTCATGAAGCTCATTATGTAATGCAGACAAGACAATGCTGCAATTTGGAATTTTAATGGACGTGTAACATGTTCCCTTACACCTTCATGCACCTACTACACATTTTGTTCTAGTTTTCATAGGCAAAGCAGTGTCCGTTGGAATAATATTACGATGGTTCTTCTACCCTGTATTTACCTAAAGTGTAATAGTTTCTGTAAAAATGGTGAGTTGACGTTCTGAATTCCAACTTATATGCCTTGAGTGGGAATGGTGACAATGTGCATTGAATAGAAGGCTTATTGTCTACTTTTGACGCTAGACGAACAGTTTGTGAAGTAGACACAAAGCAAATACGTATTTGAGTGCTGGTGCAAGAAGGTCTGATGAAAGGCACTGAATACCCAGTTCTCCATACCCGTCGACACGGCATTATCAAAACTGTCTCAGTGCTAGTGACTTAATAAAACTGTGTGTGCTTTCTAACTTAAAATGTAGCAAAAGCATTTCCATGAGCTAACTTCCCTGCAGCAGAACAGTTGCCGTAACCTCGGTCATAGTGAGCATATTGTAGTGCTTTGACCAAAATGAAACAACTCACTCCTAGAAGTGGTAGCCACTCTACACTTGGAAACAGCCGTAATTCATGTGATTCTTGGCTTATTAATATGCTGGTAGCGCAACTAGTAAATCGTTTATTCAGCTGGGCTGACGTATCAACGGATTTGTGTGTCAAAGTAGTGGAAGGTATCAAAATAGTCGCCTCACCAACTTGCCGAAAGAGGTTGTGGCTGCACACAATTATCAAAAGTTGAATAAGTTTAGATTAAATGCAACTCGAGTTCATTGATGTTTGGCTACTTAATACGTGCCTGCCGGATTCGCACATGGAATAGGCATATTTTAGACTGGCCCACTCTTGGTAGCTCAACAGCCGACGTATTTATCAAGTTAGGTTGGCGTAAGAACCGATTCGCTTTTTGTTTACCACCGATGCGAATGGAACAGTTTGTGCAGTAGACGGAGAGCAAATACTTATTTGAGTGCTAGTTCGAAATAGCCTAATGAAAGTCAATGAATACCGAGTTTTTCAACTTTTCTTCATAGTTGCCTACTGGGCACTATCATAGCTGTCTATCGCAATGCTCGTAAACTTTTATAAAGCTGACAATGTTATACGAACAAAACCCTTGTTATTTCCCTTTTATCGCGCCAGTATGTGCAAAATACTATTATTTGGATTATAATATTCGAATCAATTTTTTCTTTACTCTTCCCACACACCCACTCTACATATTGTTGTTGCTTTCAAAAGTAAAGTGTGTTGGAACATTTGCTCTGTATCTAAGTAAAATGCTATGATTTCTGAACAAAACTGGTAGATTTGCCTTCTGAATTCTAAGCTACATGCCTTTAGTGGGAATGTGGGCGATGTGTATGGGATAGGAAGGACTGAGGACTGAATGTATGCTTAAACACATCGTGCCCGTAGTGGAGCTTAATTGTATCGGAAAATACGGCAGGAATTAATGGAGTTGCCAATTCTGGAACTGAGAACATTTCCACTACCTTAGCATTTCAAATTTGATCAAAATGCACTTTAATTCACCTACTCCTTCCACCCCGATATCCTAAAATTTACATCGAGTAAATTATTGTAGTATGTATATATATATATTATCCAGAAAATATTTTTATAATATCGAAAAAACATTGACTACTCCTCAGCAATCTAATGAGCTTCACGTACGTTAAAGAAGTATGCAAACACAAAGCAGAACTGCATTTTAAAGCATGAGGTGATGCTTGGCATTTTGACTGCGGTGAAATAGCCGTGCGCTCTAACTCACCATTGCATTACGTTATTTCTGGCGATGTGCCTGAAGCAAAGCAATTTTTCCAGTTACTCTGAATGAACTGTGTATTGCTTAAGTCCGCTGCGCAGTTAATTTCTTCGGGGTTACCTCACTGTGAAGTGTTATTAGCCAGGATATTTCATTGCAAGGAGAAGTGATAGTTTCGCAAATGAGTGGGGATATTCGCTCACCGTCTTACGTGTAGCCAATATTTATTGCCAAACTTGTATTCCCTGCAGACCACTCAATTGTGGTATAATTAACAGTGTCATTTCGAATAATGTTCAGGACAAATGCTCTCAGATCAGATCCTGTATCATTTGACATATTGCCTTAAATGAGTGGAAAAAGTGCAAATGACACATCAGTTGCATGAATGAACACGGCAAATGGCACGACTGAAAGCGCAACAGACTCACGGCAGAAAGTTGAATCAGATTCAGTGAGTGTAGTCCCTGCCCATCTACACGCCAATTGGCCATTCACTAAGAGGGCAGCCTATATTGCAATGCAGAAGAATGAAGAGAATTTTGAGCACAAAATCCTGGGCAGTTAAAAGTGGTGCTGCGCAACAATTGTGAGAAATGGAGGGCGCTGTACGGCCAACAAGTCTGAGAAGGATTCACGTACCCCAGTTTGGCTGCTTGCACCTTGGACAGCTAATGAGATTTCGACATTTGGCTGCCCTTTCTCAAATCGAGAAAGTGGAAACGACTTCTGCAAATCGACTGTGCCTGTATGCAAAACACTTGGTGATTACACTTCCCAGCTCTACTTTCCCTCAACTGTCGAGTAAATGAAGGGTTCAAGCACCACACGGACCACAGTGACCTCTTGAAACGCTGCTTCTCAAGAAAGGATTTACAAATTGGCTTGTTTTAAACAAGCCTTTATCTTGCAAAAATTCCACACATTCTTCTCTAAGTCTATCAACTCACCTGGCTGCGGCTTCTGAAAAGTGCAATTTGACACAAAGAATGCTGCACAATCGAGTGAACATCCATTTAATATTAGTAATGCCTCCTGTTGGGATACGTCATTCAGCGTGATGTTGGCGCTTTCTAAAATTACATGCAATGTTCTCATATAGTTACGAAAGTTTGGTTTCTTAACCTTTGTCTGGGCACATGGATATTGTGCAGTCCCTACTACCGCTTTTACACAAAATCAACGTGCAGCAGTTCACGTTGCCGATATGCCAAACAAAGTGTTGATGATCGTAACTAGTAACACGAGAGAGTTTTCGTGTTATAATAGGCAAATGACTGAATGATGAGAGCTATGTGTGGGAGAGAAGAGTTTTGTCAAAGTTCTGCTTACCTCCATCTATTTGACGTGGGGAACCCCACTCTTGATTACCACGATAGCACGTGCCATTTCTAATGTTGAGTGGAAACTCTTTGTCATCTGCCAATACCTCTATCGACTAAAATAAACTGAAACATCAACTGTAGCCTTTAATGCATGGCCATGTAAGTCAATCGACGGAGCGATATTGTATCTTATAACATGCATGTTCAAAGTGTCTATTTAAACAAAAGTGTCATGCATACGGTGCGTCTGGGAAGACGGAAATATATGGTTGGTGATGGTCCCGCTGGTGTTCCAACAACCCGAGAACCCCACAGCACTGGCTCCGCTCCTGTTTCGCAGATGTAAACATGTTCTTAAATTTTATTCCATAC
>NW_020170631.1:10716-11805 GCF_000524195.1 Echinococcus granulosus | reverse complement strand
CACCCGAGCAGTAGGCAACGACGAGAAGGAAGACGACAATTCTCAGCATGACACACGTTCATGACTGACAAACTGCCTTGCATGCATTTATAATTCCTCAAATTTCATCTCATCACTGTGGTTGGTTAATTAGGTGAAATGGCAGTTGCAACAGCAAATGAAAGACCCTCAACACTGCATTGTCTTTCGTTACGTCGTAGCCAGAAATGCGTAGGTGTGGGTGTGGTCTTAACAGTAAGTTCTCACAGGCTTGGTGCTCATGTACTTGCAGTGAGGCTACGTAAATCATCTAAATGCACTTTTTCAGTGGTAAATTGGCGTTTCTGCAAGGAATGAATGCAAGTGTTCGCATAGATGAGATATGGATATTTTGATGGATAATGGGGTAGGTCTCATGAAAGTAATCACTCCACTGGTTCGTTTCTCCCTGATAAATTCAGAACCCGGAAAATCCTTTAACTTAGTGAACATGCACAACTGCGTGTAGTGCTGACTTCATTTTGAAGTCAGTAATGAATGCTCGACATCGCTCGAACCGAGCTGAATCTCAGTTTACATTAGGAATGAAGACCAAAATGAGGCACTGCCTGACCAAGAGGTACACTTTATATGACCTTCGCTTTTCTACACTTCACCGATTATTCACACTTCGACCTCTCGCAATATATCTTCGTCCACCTCCAGATTTACAACACGTAGCATGCTCTAATAAGGGTTGCTAGGGTATACCAGCAACCAATATATCTGCCGTGGTATTAACTAAGCACGTCAATGTTCATAATTGAGAATCATGATTCCTGTCAACGAAAGCCCGCTTCGTGTTGAGTCAAATGACCTTCGAAGTGCAAAAATAATTTGTGCGCCCCAGGCTTTGTCCATAAAACCACCCGGTTGATAGAATTGCTCTCAAGTATAAAACTTCATTCAATTTGCACAAAACATTTTGTTCTCTAATGCCACTGAGTGTGGCAATGCTCACTGCCTGTGTTGATTGTGTCCTATTCCAGCTTTGCTCCACAATTGCTCTCTTATACCCTCACCTTGCCTAATTTTTAGCCTCTTTTGTAATTTCTTGAAATGTATTTCAAA
>NW_020170631.1:9229-10616 GCF_000524195.1 Echinococcus granulosus | reverse complement strand
AATGCCATTTGCATGTCGCATCGAGTTCGTTTTCACTGTGATGGTACACGCTTCGTGGCCATCAAAGAGCGAACGCTTCCCAATGCAGTACCTCTTCGCTGCATTGGCTTAAACGCGCACAACTAAACCCTATTTTATTGGACAAAACCCAAAACGCTAGCGGTTAAGGATTTATTTACTACCAGACAGGCAACGCAAATCAGGGATGTGAAGTAATGGCACTAGTGCAGTGTTAACAGATGTGAAATGCTGGATTGGGTTTCGAGGTGGCTAGTACGGACAATGGAGATGAAAGAGGAGGTTTGACATAAGACCACCATGTACAATAGAAACGTGGATGATTCAAATGAGCACAGAAACCTGTCGCTCTTGGAAAAGAACACTACTTTTGAAACCACTGTTCTCCTGCATTCAATAAGCTCTCCTTACATGGCTAATTATATCATCCCCCAAAGTTCAGTTGTTTTTACTCGTTCACGTGCCCGAAACACGTCCACTTTCCAGCAACTAATTACCAGGACTTCAATTTATTACGCCATCTTCCTGATTTGGCAGCATTCCTCTCATAAGATTCGTAGTGCTTTACGATGCTTTACCCTCCTCCTACCTTGAACCGCATGCCACCTTGCTCAATTTCGTTTTCTGCAGATGTGTTCGAGTCAGCTCTGATGCCGATACATTTACCAACAAATGTGAGAAAATTTAAGGTTTGCATGAGAACAAGCGTCTCTTTCTTTATTCCTCTGAAAAGCACTGCATTTTTGCCTATCAGTGAACCTCTCTCCGTAATTGGTAATTCAGACAAGCACAAATGCGCGCATTCCTGCGTACAAATAAAATTGAGTGTATGGAAGTGCAATATAAAATTTGGGCATTTGAAAAGTCAGTTTGTGACAGTAAGCTCTCGCAAAGCACTATCAACCACAATCATCGTAAGTCCCAATGCCATCAGAGATCGACTAGTGCAAATTTGCCGGTGTTTTCTCAGCGGTGATGTTTGAGCACATCTTATGCTTCTTCAGCTGTCGAGCATTACTGTAAAAACCAGTTTTATAATCTAAATTTGCAACCGTCGTCGCGGGGATGTTTGTGCATGAAGAAGTATTCCATTCGAAGCAATGCACCCCTTACCTCTCCTTAGCTTTGTCGACACAGAAAACCGAGTGACCGAGAAAAGAGGCCACACAGAAATCTGATTGTGAACTTCATTTGGCCAACACAACTGCCACTAACATTGATGAACACATTGATAGCGGACAATCTTGCCATTCTCAACGGATATGTTAGTGATAGGTAAACAAGCTAATGGATGCGCAGGCAGCAATCAAGCACGGAGATACTTTAATGTGTTTAACGTAATTTTAGTGTCCAAAATTGGAAATTTTTT
>NW_020170631.1:3375-9129 GCF_000524195.1 Echinococcus granulosus | reverse complement strand
CTGGTGTTTCTGCTGCATAAGAAACTTCAAACTTCTTGTTTGATTGGATGGGCGTGTTTAAATTAAGCTAAGTCATAGATCCCACTTCCCAATCATCTCGCGTCCATAGATGCTGCTAATTCATTCTCCTTTTAGCTGCCATGGCATCGCTGTTGGTGTCACTGCTTTTGTGAATGTAATCAGTTGAAGAACTGAACACGAAATATGCTTGATGACTGCATGAGTGCAAACATGCTACAGCTTCTTTGGCGCAAATTCGTGGTCTTCCAAAACTGATGAATTGCTTACTTTCTGAGACAAAAATAAATCACTATCATAATTGATGTGCTTCGACGCTTAAATATCACGGGCACAGTAATAATGGCAGTGCCCACGAAAGATCCATCTCATCCAGTGCTGGTCGTGATTTGTAATGCTCATTTGGTATGATGGGTCTCTTCTATGATGAGGTAGGAGGAAAGTATCTGTCAAAGTCCAAATATTGCATTGTTAAATGGCATCAAAGTGTTTTGGGCTCAATGAAGCTAATTTTCCATAGTCATTTAGGTGTGATAACGTGGAGAGTGTTTCCACGCTTAAGCGGGCATGGGCCTCCTTTCATGACGCGGCAGACAGAACACAACAATGCATTATTTTACATAAAATGGAAATGCAGTTCCAAGTTTAGCACACTCAAGGGAAGAACAAAAGGCTTGCTAATTGTGAACTGAAGGTCTCTACAACTGTCTTCCTTAGTAGAAAGCCGGATCTCTACTTCATTTCTCTCCTACAAGAACACACATGCTAGCAGTATGCTCTACCACTCTCGTTTCGGGTAGTCAACACCACTCAGTGTGTCTGGTGAGAAGGATTTGACCCAACTACGCGATGTCTCCATCCTCCTCACAAGCAGCACTACTGATTTGATGAAACTGCATTTTCTTTCCCCTTTTCACTAGAACAGTCAGGGTTCAAGCTGAGTCACTTTGCTGACTGCAATGCTCCTCAGTACATTGTTCAAGCCCTAGCCTCTCGTGCCATCTGCCGCACTTGGTAAATCCGTCATGTGGCACACCCATTCTATGCTTCTGAATCGTGTGTGGCTAGAGTAGAGCCACACAGATAATGTGAAGCACTGGTATCTTAGATGGAGTTAACTGTCCATCTCTGCGTTAAAATCAGTGGAGACTGAAGGGCTACCACTGCCACTTTTAGATAGCTCATCTCAAGACTTCTATTCGAAGAATCCAACTCTATCACCACTTATACGGTAGACAAGTGAAAAGGGGAATCATGCGACTGGAGTGGAGTTGGAAGCTGACGAAGCCAACAAAGTCAGTTGTAACCAACACAAACTAGCACGGTCATTGCCATGAAGTGATGCGGAGAACAGTGTCACGCACACTAGTGACACTAGGTAGTCAGATCTACTGTCACACATAAGTGACGTTGGCAGCGTATACGTCATCCCTTCAATCAAATACTGTCTGTGTAGAACTCTGAATGTCTACTGAGGCAAGGACTGGTCTCTAGTTATCGAAACCTACAACAGTAATTAGGAAGAAGGGAAACCGTTGCATTTTTTCTTCCACATCCACATTCGAGGACTATTCCGTTACATTTAACATGACAAATAAATTTGATCGTGTAGGGCGCAAATTGTTGCTGATGCTGTGCTCTTAACCGAACATATTTCACTAGCGTCAAGTCGAGCGGCGCCGCCCAGATCAGAGGCAATCGTTCATGCTGGTCAAGCGTTAACTTGAGTTCTTCCTAAGCTCTCGTAGGTTATTTGTAGGCGCTTTTGATCTCTTGACGTTGGCGTTGTTTAATACTGCATGGAGTTACTTCAGCGGTTCATTCTACTACAGTTTCTTATTCACTACCACAGCTTTCTTTTCCTCTTTTCTTCATTCTCCTGTGAAACCATCTGCAAACCAGCTAAAATTGCAGCAGTTTGTGCGGAGAACAACTCGCGTTCAAAAAAGACCGTCCTTCTAGACTGCCTTGTTGACACCTGACTCGCCAGCAGAGGTAACGAAACGGGAGATTAAAAAGATTTGCAATCTGCGACGTCCTGTTAGAGGCTCTATTTCGCCTCTGAAGCGAATACACCCACCTGCTGCATACTTGAATGTTTAAATCGCATTGTATCGTCCCCTTTTACACTTCCTCTCGGTTTCTAGGCGATCTAAATGTAGGATAAGCTTAAATGCCATGCGGTGGAGGGTTGAGAATTAGTCGACTTAATCAAATGATCAACAAGTAGATGAGCATATTGTCAACTTTGGAATGGACTCGATGGATGCCCATTTTCCTTCCCCTACTTTAGTTCTCACTGATAGAGCCTGTATCAGGAGCCCTCGCTATGTTGATTCAGTTTAAGTGAAGAACGGTGCTTTGCGAAATGCAGTCCAAGCTGCAGTCTTCCGAAGACATCAACTTTCCCTCGTCGTTGTTTATTATGAACCACTAGATTGCTTTACGTCTGCCACCGGGGCATTAAACCGAATCACATGCCTAAGGATTGGATGGAAGTGCATTGCGTGTTGGAGAATGCCTCCCATTTTGCTAAGCTGTGTGGATCAGTGGCATCTGCTGCGTGGAGTCATGATTATAGGTCGCGGTGAAACACATTCACTTCCTCCCTTGGAGTCTTCGTCGCATACCTGCCAAGTAGGCGGTTAGGGATATTACTACTTAGCAAGAATTGATCGCTTTGCCAACTCCTTTGTCTCATTGTGGCTCTCCTGCTTCACAGTAGCTCAGAACTTGTTCTCCACGCTAGAGACAAGAAGGGGAAGGGGTGGTGCCCGTGCCAACGTGCTTTGTCCTTTGCTGTCTCCCCTTCGAACACCGTACAACATCTGTACACACTGCGAAGCAATCCAGTCGAGCTCTCCCCTCGCTCACAACACTTACACTCCCTGTATACACATTCACAGAACATCGGATTGCATTAAAGTGGTAAAGAAATGCCTAGTGCTGTAGCAGCTCCATCAGAGCATGGGCAAGCTCAGGAGAATATTTCCATAATGAAAATTTCAAACAGATAAAGCAAATCTTTGCCCACAAGACAATTTGGAGGCGGTGATGCGTGCGAGGTCTTGCAGTACCTTTTAAGAATAAGATCCTTTTCCTATTGATTAGACAGTCTAGCTTATTCCCATGAGAGGCGTTTTATACAACAAGCAGAAGTTGTGCCTTAACAAGTGGACAGGCAAATCGCACTCCCAGATATCAAATGAGGCAAGTGAAAAGAACAATGCATCAATCGGCTGTGATGTGCATCATGTCGCCTTCTTTCTGCTTGGTGGTTGTAGACGTAGAAGGAATCATTTCCCTCCCCACGATATTCAGCACTACTGAATATTGTTCTTGCCTATTGCCTCAACATGACTTTTCCGTCTCAGAACTAATCATCGTCAGGACCAGTTAATTCTAGGTGGTGCGTTCCGCTGCCACGCCTTCTCTAAGCACCACAGCGACCTCATGTTAGGCGCCTGTCGCATCGCGGACACACTCCGGATGATAATCTACAAGGTGTCGGGAGGTTCAAATAAGGGTACTACAGCAATGAATGAAGTCTACACATGTCTTATTATGCCCCAAAGCGTTATGACGTGTGAAATCAGCACAACCAGGTCAGAAGAAGACCTTTTTGCGTGGAAATAACTGCAAAACCACACGATTACATTTGAACGGGGGAAGGAATAGAGGGTGCGATTATCATCCTCCAATCGCAATTAGATAAATACACCTAGAAACAGGCTTCGCAAACTGGATAAAATGCAACGAGATATGGTGAAGTAGCAACAATCGACGCTTCACATCTGCGCCTACGATTGAGAGCAGGAAATAACATAGTGTTCGTCCCGTTCTCCACTTAAAACACACAGCACTCTTGATTGCCGTGAACCACAGCCCACCTCAACCCATACAAGCAAGACACATCCTCAATGCTCTCAGCTACCATCACATACACCATTCAGTAGGATGCCATAGTTTATTTCAACTTTGCCAGTGTACATACCACGTGACTGCACTCAAAGCTGATAAGCAGAAATACGCTGTGTTCCAACAGCTTGCAAAATTACTCCCTACAATCTCGCTTACATGCTTTGCCTTTCTCCATCCATATGAGGTGGACAAATAGCGCTGAAGTACGCTTCATGATGAATGTTCATTCGTTGAAGCCTCCTTTACTGTATTCGATCACAGTACGCCAGAAGAAGGCAAGCACCCTACACTTTGGCCAGAATCGAAGTTTGAGTCCAAATCAAAACGCGGATAAGGGTTTGAGAGTACGCGGAGGTGCGCTGTTAGGAGGATTTATAGCCTGCTTCCCTCCATGAACTCATCACGCTTAGAATAACGTCTAAGACGATTTGGTTTGCCCTGGTAGCACGTGAGTGCATCCGTCTTCATTTTCACTTAAATGTCAGACGGAGTTTCGCACTCCAATGCAGACTTCAGAGAAAGCTTCGTTTACAAATTATCAGAGTCAAGCCTGGTATAAGCTGATTGACTATTGAGTCGGACATAACTTGGTAATGGACAAAATGTGGCCTCAGGTAAAGTTTCATATGAGGCATGGAGCACCCTCGGATGGCAAACCACCCCTTATTCATCCCTCTAACCATATACCCACCCACGCAGTAAATTTTAAATCCCAAATTGACGACTAAAAGCAAAGTAGGCGTTACCCATTTTTTTCAACCAATTAGATGCGACTACTACCTACTTTGCTTACTGTTTATAGTAAATATTGCAAATTTGTAGCGTTGGGAATTGGATGAACGAGTGTGAGCTACTAGATGCGCTAGTGGTTCCCACATTTCTCCTCCTTCCTAAACACATGCAATTGTACTAACCATGGCACATTGCCAATATCCTTGCCATTTATTGCCAACCAAGCGAAATTGCAAATGGGCGGTGCGATTTGTGGCTCATCCGAGGCACGCCACAAGGTAGTTTGTGAGTGATTGGTTGTAAAGTAAATTGCACAACACGTGTTCACCATACGCCATCCGCATGGCCACACGAAATTCCATGGCACAGCTGCAGCTTCGTGATCGCTTGAGAGAAATTGCGTTGGGAAATGCTCCAAGATCTTCAAATCATCCACGTACAGTTGGCCACACTTCGATATTGTTTTTGAATCCACATCTCCCCCCAGCTTCATGACACGTCGTGCCACTTGCTCAAGCGTGTAGCACAGTTACATGCAGTAAGACAGCGTAGCCTGCTGAACAAGTATAGTGTGGTCATTTAGTGCGATGATGGAATGTTTTGCTAGGTTCTTCTAGCCTGATGAAGCAAATCATTCGTGCTCTCAGTTAATGGCCAGACCACAAGAGCCATGGGAGCGAGTTCCAAATGCAGGTGCATGTCATAATGAACTTTGAGATCTGCCGACGTTCCGTTTGTTGTATACAACTCAATATGTGCTACCGGTACATAATTATTAGTCTAATTGCAAGCTTACTACCGGGATGTAAGATTGGGATAGCATTGCTTAAGCTCACAGACATGACTTCGTAACCCGCAAAGAGATGCCTTGAGGCGAATTTCTCAAGATACTGTAAAACATTTTGATTTAAAAAATGGAGGAGGGACGAGTAGAATATTATTGAAGTTGATTGTGGGGGAAGATGGAATAGATTAAGGCTGAAGTGTTAGTGTGGAATACGAGTTGAATTTGCCGGATGCGTGGTGCACGTAATGGAAGAAGATTTGTCAGTGGGTTGAAACTGGCAACTTAGTAAAAAGGGG
>NW_020170631.1:0-3275 GCF_000524195.1 Echinococcus granulosus | reverse complement strand
AGGTCGTGGCTACGTAAAATTATCAAAATAAGAATAATGGTAGAATGAATGCAATGGCATATTCATGTAATGCTTGGCTGCCTAATGTGTACTATCCAAATTAAAATGAAGAGAAAGTATTTTTATGTACAACATTCACAGCAGTTACACAGTTTCCATAGCTTTGGGCATAGTGAGTATATTGTAGTGCTTTAACTCACTCGTGGAAGTGGACGTCACTCCAGGTTCTGGGAGGTGGAAGCACCAAAGAAATTGAAAATGTATTGCATCATAATAGGCAAACTTAATTTGACGGTTTAACTAAATGTGTCGAGGTGGAGAAAGTGATGCAAATGGTAGCTTTGCCAACTCACCGGCAGAGGTTGTGGCTGCACAAAGTATCAAAATGAGAATAAGTCCAGATAGAAGATAACTGCATTTCATGAAATGCCTGGATACCTAATGTGCACTTGCCGAATTCACACAGGGAGTAGTCATGTTTCAGATTGGCGCAGTTTTAGCAGCCTAACAGTCCAAGTGTTTATTAAGTTGGTCTCACATTAAAACTGCTCCTTTTGTTACCTACCGTCGATGCGATGCGAATATTTTATAAAGCAAACGCAAATACTTGTGTGAATGCTGGTGCGAGGAGGTCTGACGAAAGGCACTACCAAAACTGTCAATCGCAGTGCTAGCAAAATAATAAAGTTGACTATGTAATAGGGAAGAAGACGATGCTGCTGTCCCTTCATCGTGCCAGGATTTGTGCAGTGCTATTGCTTTGAATTTCAATAGACGTGCCACTCATTCCCTTATTCTTCTCATACACCTATGCTACATATTGTTGGCGGTTTCAAAAGCAAAGCGGAGTGTGCCGGAATTCATATTATGATAGTTCATTTACTCTGTATGTACGTTAAATGCAATAGGTGGATTTGTAGACTGCGTTCTAAGTTACATGCCTTGGGTGGGAACAGGGACAATGTGTATTGGACAGAGAGGGATGAGGACTCAATGTAGGCTTGAACACAGCATACATGCAGCACAAATTTAAGTATTCAAGAATACGGCACAATAGGATGCAAAAGGTGACTTCCGGAACCGCAAACATTTTCACTACCTCTGCATGCAAATGCGATGATAATGCATTTCAATTCACTCACTCGTTTCACCCCGATATCCTGAAAGTTACGTCGAGTAAATTATTGTCATATATTCATAGTAACTAGGACATATTGCAGTCACAGCACTCTAATGTTATTCACATAAGTAGGAGTAGAACCTCATATTAGAGCACGTGGTGCTGTGTGACATTTGGTCTGCTGTAGAATAGCTATGTGCTTGAACTCACTGCTGCATTCCGCTATTTCTGGCGATTCACCTAAAGCAATGCAATATTTTCGGTTACTTCGATAGAAACGTGTGTTACTCAAGTCCACTGTACAGTTAATCTCTTGTGGATTGTCTCATCGTGGGGTGGTATTAGCCAAGATATTCATTGCAATGAAAGATGGTAGTGCCGTCAGTCAGTGGGGATGTCCACTCACCCTCTTGCGTCCAGTCAATATTAACTACTAATACTGTAGTCAAGGCGGACCATTCAATTGTGGTATAATTAGTAGCGTCATTTCGAGTAATGTTCAGGACAAATGTTCTCAGATCTGATCCTGTGTCATTCGTCATGTTACCTTAAATGAGTGAAAGAGAGTGCAATTGGCACATCAGTTGCATTCATGAGCACGGCAAATGACTTGACTGGAAGCGCAGCAAACTCACGGCAGAAAGGTGAGTCATGTGCAACGAGAGTAGTCCCTGTCCATCTACACGCAACTCGGCCGTTCACTTCAATTGAAGCCTGCGTTGTAATGAGGAAGAAGGGAGAGAATTGCGACCACGAAATCATGGGCAAGAGAAGAAGGGAGCTACGCGAACATTGTGAGAAATAAAGAGCACTGTGCTACCATCAAGTCTGAGAAAGCTTCACGTACCCCAGTTTGGTTGTTTGCACCTTGAGCAGCAAATGCGACTTCGATATACGATCGCCCTTTCCCAAATCGAGAAAGTGGAAACGACGTCTGTAAATTGACTGTACCTGTAGGCAAAACACTTCGTGATTACACTTTCCAAATTCACTTCCAACCGTTAAGTGATTGAAGGAGTCAAGCACCACAGAGACACCAAATATTAATGGAAATGCTGCTTGCCAAGGAAAGTGGCTGTAAATTTGCACTCTTCAAACAAGCGTTTATCTTGCAGAGGTTCGCACACACTTCTCCAGGTCTATCAACTCACCTTGCTGTGGTGTCTGAAAAGTACAATTTGGCACGAAGAATACTGTAGAAGTGAATGAAGATCCATCCCATATTAGTAATGCCTCCTGTTGGGATACGTCATTCAGAGTGATGTTGGCACTTCCTAAAATCACATGCAATGTTCCCATATAGTTACGAACGATCGGGTTTCTTAGCCTTTGCATAGGCACACGAATATTGTGCAGTCTCTACTACTGCTTTTACACCGAATCGACGTGCAGTGATTCACGTTGTTGAGGTACCGAATAAAGAGTTGATGCCCTTAGCTAATCACACAAGAGGGTTCACCTATTGTAATACACAAATGATTGAATGATGGAAGCGGTGTGTGGAAGAGGGGAGCTTCATCAATGTTCTGCTTACCTTCATCCATTTGGCAGGGAGAGCCCCAGTCTTGATTATTACGATAACACGTGCCATTTTTAATTTCGATTAGAGATTGGCTGCCATTTCTCAACACCACTATCAACTAAAATAAAGTATAACGTTATCTGTAGCCTTTAGTGCATGGGCATTTTAGTCAATCAAGAGGACGATAGTATATTTCTTTGCCACTCATTAAACACTCCAATCTGAAAGGGTGTCATATATGATGCAAAATTATGTGCTGAAGCAGCGCACATGAAAGTGTTTATCAAAATGTTAAAAAAGGCTCTATTTATGCAAAGGTGTCATGCATACGGCCTCCTTGGGAAGACGTAAATACATAGTTGGTGATTTTCCTGCTGGTGTTCCAACAATCCGAGAACCCCATGGCACTGGTTCCGCTCCTGTTTCGAAAGTAAATATATTTTCAAACTTTGCTTAGTGTGTTTATACAAATGCCTACCCAAGTTATGAGAACAAAAACAACTACATCAGATGTGATGTGTGAAAATAATGCCTCTTTCTTCAGGTCAAACTTATCATTAATGTGTGCATTGGACTATAGCGTGCAGTGGCATATTCAGTAAGAAAATAACATAAAACGGATGAATGAATACA
>NW_020170632.1:18737-53019 GCF_000524195.1 Echinococcus granulosus | reverse complement strand
AGGCAACGAGTACCAAAGGCTAGGTAATGCCAAGCATATGGTGTTTGCAACACTTGTAATTGCCCCGCCTTTTAATAAGCATTCAGTTTGGAGGATGACACTAAGGAGTGAAGATAGGATTTGGTTTCTTTAAGGGCTTCCACAATTGCAATTCATTTATTCACCAATTAGTTGGATGTCTTTCTCACTTAAGGGAAGATTACTATTCAGGACTACAACATCCAGCACCAAATACACGTTCTGGTAAATTACTCCAGTTTATTTCCATTTTGCTAGTGAACATACTGCATAATCGTGGTTGAGGTTGTTAAAATAAAACAGAATCTATCCTAACAGCTTGCATAACTATCTCCCATATTAATCCGGTTTACATGCACTGCCCTTCCTCTGTCCGTAGGTGGTGAATAAATCGAGGCTAAGTCTAGCGCTTGCAAAGTGTTCCTCCGCTAAATCCTCCTTTCCTGTAGTCAGTCCTAGTACTTCAGAACGAAGCAAATGCCCTCAATTAGGCTGAAATCTTCGCTCCTGTCCAGATCATTTTTAGGATATAGGGTCGAGTTAACGCGAAGGTACACCTTAAAGGAGAATTGCAGCTCGCCTCTTCCTACACACTCATTACGTGGGAAATAAAATTTGAGACTATTTGCTTCACCCTAAGACCACATAAGCCCATCCTTCTGGCTTGTAAGTTAATTGTCGTACACAAGTTTGCGTTTCAGTACAGACTTCAAAGAAGGATCAGCCCATGAATAATGCGACACTAGCGTGAACTAAACTGAATGGCTACTGAGTTGGGCATGACACGGTAACTAACACAACGTGACCTCAACCAAAGCCACTTGGGGTGCATAAAGCTCCTTCGGATAATAAAACACCTATCAGAAAAATTTTATTCATGTGGCAGCTACGCAGTCACAACTTTAAAACATCAGCAATTTCGGTTAGGTACAAGTTGTCCCTAACCATTCCTACCTAATCAAAGACGGTGATTAAGCAAAACAGCTAGTAAATGAGATCCGTTAAATTCACTGCAGTCAATCCCACCGCTGATAGAGCAACAGAGACCTAAAAGGAGGTGACATGCGAATAACACTTTTTTCCCAAATCACATAGACCGTCCTCCACACAAGCAACAATGGGTTGCGTTCACGGACTTACACAAACCACAGCTAACGACCTTCAGAATAGCTTCATATCAACACCTCCATTTCTCAACTGTCTTATCAACAAGACTCCTCAGTGGTGAGGTTGGCCGAAATTATTTTGAGGAGATTTTTCAGTTGCAATTCATACGCTATAAGACTGTACATTTTGAGTAATTTCCTCGAGGAGAAAATGTCTTCCATTGCATATAAGGGTATTTCCCTTTTTCCCCGCTACTTCTTTTGCCCTTTATGGAGTTTAGTTTAATTCGTTCACACATTCGAAAGTCTCAAAATGTGCCACTTTGTGATAACTACAATGCTTTGATTGCTTCCAGGCTCCCGATTTTAGTAACGGGAACTTACAGCCCCGCCATCATGCCTCCACCGGGCAATCTAAAATCCGAGCCCTTCTGCAGGTCGACACTACAAATTCTGTCCGAGTATTGTGCCTTCTCTAGTCTTCAGGCAAGTCTCGAAACGCTGTACAGCAGTATCCCATTGCACTTTATCCAGTTCACCCTGTACATTACGACTTAGATATACCTGTCAAGTGATAACGACCCGTTTTATAAAAAAAAACCCGTGAAATCAACTTGAAGCAGCCCATTGAACACTTCCTTTTCCTATGAATACCTAAGATCATCCAAATCCAGGGGCCGTAGAAGACTTCAGACATCCACCTACACCCGCGAACACGAGGCACGAAAACTGTTCCAGCTGTGACAGATAGAAATGGAAAAAAGCATGTATAAATACGCCATTAAAAAATTTACCGCATCTGACCTATTGTTTTTCCTAGAGGAATATATCGCGAGCAAAAGCTCGAGGTTCAAAATCTACGCGCACTTTATTGATCCACGTCATGACATCTGAAAATGGCCTCACTGAAGGGTTAAAGCGAAATGGACATGTGCCACAACGATGGTCACCACTCGCCCGTCAGTCCCACGTTCTCCTTTTGGCCACCCTATAAGGAAGAAGAGGACAACGAAGAAAAGAGAACAGTGTTTGTCAGCTATCATGCACAAAGCGCCGCCACTACACCAGCAAGAATTGCAGAGGGGAATGGAATGAAAATTTCCTACCATAACAGCAGTCAACCCAAGGCGGTAGATAAAGGCGGTAGAGGTTTTGCTGGACTCGCAGCACCGGGGACACCAACTACATCCATGCTCACATCGTCTCATAAACGCCCCACGGACCGACCTTCGGCTCTAGTCTCTCCACTCGCGTCGCTCAAGCGTTCGCGTAGCAGCAACGTTCGAGTGAGTCACTTGCGCATGAATCCCGCAACCGTGGGTGCTCCAAGGGCTCTGCTAAAGAAACCACCGCCACCACTACCACCTCCCCCATCGCCGCAGCCAATACCACGGCAAAAATCACATTCACAGCCACACGCACACAATTCTGCCAAGAACGCAATGGCATGCAGCGACTTGTATCTCCAGTCTCCGTCGGGAACTAGTAACAAGAAGTCATATACCTCCTCGATCCATGTCCACGTAAATCCAGTTGCCCCGCCCATCACGCTCGATCTACGTGAACCAACATATCAACCAAATACTGCTTCAAATTCCACAAGCAATGCGCTTCCTCAATGCTCCGAACTACAGGATTCACATCCCAAGAGGACACACCACCTGTTCACCTTTTCTCGCTGTCCATTAGACTTGAGATACAGGGAATTGCGGTGCATGGAAGGCGTCGTTTTCCAATCGACGCCAGCGAAAAGCACCAAGTTGTCCGTTGAGAAGGAGGCATTTACCGACACTGAAGTGCCTTTGCCGAGTCCACGCATCACCCTCGAATCGTGTGATAAGAGACGTGAAGAGGTCATCTCTAGAACCAAGGAATGTACCATGTGGAACACCAGGGACGACGTCTTGACGAACGATGTGACGATATTAAAACCACATGAAGAGGTGTTTCCCTTTATGCGAGGCACTGGAAACATTATTCAGCACTCCAAGGAGATGACCAATGACACTCCAAGCCTGAGCAGACTCAGAGTAGTCTCTCTTCGGGAGGGACGCGTGTGTGAAATTGTGCGTCCCTTCTCACCCTTTCACGCACTCATCTCCCTGGAGAATTCGCAGAAAGCATCTTTACGCTTTCATGAACCGACAAACAGCAGGGCTGTCGACAGTACTCCATGCATTCGGCTTCATGAATCAGTGGTTAGGCATGCATCACTTGGTCAAATCCTCAGTGAACCGCTGGCGGATAAGTCCCGCAATTTCCCTGCTCCCTCTCCAGAACCGAAATTCGATATACCCCCTGACAGAATCACCACTCCCCAATCACCCTACTTGACAGAGAATACCGTCTACTTCGAGGCACTTGGCAGCCATTCCACTGCATTCTGTCCAGAGGGGAGTCCACTCCTGAATACGAAGGCAGAGGGAGTGGCCGTCTCACCACTGAAAAGAGACACAACACCGACTCCAAAGGAGACGATGGAGCGCATCAACAAACTACGTAGCATCCTTCGAGTTGATAAAAAGTTCTACCCACTTCAAGTGGATAAATGTGTGCAGGTAGAGCAGCCTGCAAGAAGGACTCTGGATTCGTGGCAGATATCGAAGGAGTGTCAGGTGAATCAACTACCCTCGGATTTGTGGGACACTGCGACCATCAGTGACACCTCAACCCACTCCTTCAACGAGCATGATGATGTGGTCACCAACATTGTTGAAGATTACGGAGATTGTGAGCCACTGCCATCTTTCCGCGGACGTCCTCAACCACAAGAAAACGCCTCCTTTCCACTCCTCATGATGCGGCAGGAGCACAGGCTGCGCAAGCCATCATCCAAATTTGTCCGCCGCCGACGCCGTACTAAAATTCCAACTGTGAAGATGGAAGATGAAAGGGATGCGGAAATTACCTCAGGAGCGCCATTCGTGGCATCCCGAGCGATCAGATCTATGTCGGTGGACGAGAGGCGGTGTCTGCCATCGGCAGAGCAGGGATCAACCTTTTCTGCCAACGAATTCTCACCTCCAGTTTCAGCTACCACGTCGGCAACACGCTGGGAGGAGTGCATAAACCGAGTGTACGCACGACGCAGATATCATTCCGTCTCAAACAATACCCACATCCAATCTTCTCGGCCAAAGCAAACCTCTCGCAAATCCTGCACCAACGATCGAAAGAGGCTGCAAGACTTGAGGTGCAGTTTAATGAGGCAAACATTTGCATCGGCTCAACGATGTAAAGCCAGTCAACCTAATTAGCTTGAGGGCACTTTTTTAGACATCAAATGTGAAGAATACTGTTTGTGTACTATTTAATTAATCCAAAGATAGTTTCTTTATGGCTCTCGATCTCTGCTTACTTTGACCTCTAGTTCAATCAATTTAAAATAAGCCTACCACTGAATATACCTCAGGTGTAAGAATGATGTAAGAGGAGTCATCTATCGCACTAGAAAATAAAATGCTTAATGTTTAAAACATTCTAAGTTGGAAAGTCGTGTGTTTTTCTCCCATCGTAATTCTCCTATTTTATACCGATCCAATAACCTACCTATCTTCTTCCATAAAAGATTATGGATAAGGTTTTTGTTTGTTGACAGCGACAGCTGTTGTTCCCTGAGACTTCTTTGAGGACAAAAGAAGACATAATACTCGAACAGAATATGTGCTGCCGATGTGGAGATTGGCTGGGGGCTAGTGGCCTGGTCCAGACGCCATGCCACGCAGTGGAGATCCAATCAAGGAACCCTAAGTGCCCCTTAAACCAGAACGAAGAGTTAAACAAATAATCTGGGTATTACATAACCCCTCCCTTTTCCAAGCTCCCTTGGCCGAATTCCTATGGCAGTCATTACATCATAGTTGATACTGTAAGGAAACACCAACAAGTTAACAGTGCCAGACCTCGAAATTTCATGCAGCTAAAGAGATAGCTTACTGCAACGTCACTGACCCCTTTTGGCAAATGCAGTGGATCTGGAGTTTCTTCCAGCTTAGGAGCTGTGTTGAGCTAAAGGCGAAATGCATAGGCCATCTCCTATGACCATCGCTTGTTTTAAGAATACTGGCCTAACAGCAGAGTCACTTAGCGAAGAACGGGGTCTAAAATAGTTCCTTGGGGATAAAATTCCGCGTCTGTTTCTCCGTGCTACTTTGTTCCCACCTCAGTGCTGTTCAGCCACATATCTACTTGGGTTCTATCCGGCCAGTAGCTGGATGGTACTTACGTACTTACGTAAATAACTTCTTCATACAGATACTGTTGATGGCTCCATAACGATACTTCTCCAGATAGTTCACGGCTATGGCTGCTTCAGCTGTTAATGGCATTCCTGCAGAACACGGAACTGGGGTAGTTACCGAAGGTAGACGTCATTTTCAGCCCCTCTATTAGGAGCTGTCACAAGTTCTCCCAATAGCGACACCTACCCTTCTTCCGTCACATTAAGGTTCAGCATTCAGTAGGAGAAATCAGGACAGATGCATTTCAGGAGCAGGTTCACTTGCCAATGACAACAATGTAGAGTCCCGAGCCTTTCTTGAGGACGAAAGAATATGCATTACCAAAGCATAGAAGGGCTTAGGCGCCAAAGGTATGGATTGAAGGCCACGTTTCCCCAGCAGATGTCCATTCGTGGAGCTTGAGTGCCCTTGAAATCAAAATGAAGAGTTAAACAAACAATCAATGCATTCCATTATCAAATCATTGTTGATGCGACACCAAGACAGAACTGGATAGCCGGTGAGGTGCAAAGTTGATGAAAGAACTGGACACATCACTTTTGAAATTAAACTGCATGAACAACAAATAAACCTGTCAGATTATTTGGAAATCACGCATAATCAACGTGGCTTTCAACTCTACTTCTTCCCGCGGCTAACTTCCAATCTTCAAAATAATATTTCACACAAACTCCAATTATGTGGATGGGGCTGTACTTCCCTTAAGTGATGGCGAACTCTTTGGAGATGTCACTTCATCAAATGCACCCTTGGCTGTGCATACAGTTATGCGAAGGAGCGTTCGCATGAATGGTAATACGGAAAAGAGTTGAACACTGATAAGTTAGTAGAATTCAGCTCGGTGGAAGGGGTAACTCTGCCAAACCAGAAACTTATAAATCAGAGATGATGACCTGAACCCATTGTAGTCCCTTCTAAAAGATCTGCAAAACACCCAATGGTAACGTTAAAGGGGGCGGTGAATGTCTTCTCACCTGCTAGTACTACCATTTACTGAATACGGTCCACTGCACGTGGCCCGTCACCCCCGACGTCTGTATCCTAGGTCGCATGATATATGGCCTGTGCGCCTTCAGCGCTACCAAAGTACTGTCCAGGAGACCAGGTGCTAGTTGTCAGCTTTTTCAATCTGTAGCGTTAGCCATCCGACAGCTTCTCAAATGTGACTTGGGTCGTTCAGTTTTGCCTGTCTCGGAGGCGCTCCGTTGCCACACGACCTCAAGCCGGAACGGGAAGTAACAATAAGGCCGACGTGACCGACTGCGGGCGTGCATCTGCCGGGACTCACCAGAGTCAAAGTGCAACATCGAACGTGGGTCACCGCGGAACACAATGTGCATGCGGATCGAATACTGCGCTGGACACCCTCCCTCGCGAAAACAAACAAAATCGAAGGAAGCGGAAAAACCCCCAAGTCGTGTGGCGTGACCTCCCACAAATATGAGCCTAGAGCACCGCGCGCATCAGAACTGATGACCATAATCCCTAGACCAGTATGCCCCCAGAGAGCATTAAACAAGCCTATCCCTTATTCAAACTCTATTAGCTAACGCTATCACGGAAGGAAAATTCCCTCCAATGTCTAAGTTTGCAAGTCAGTCGTGCTTGCCAAAGAAGCTCCTCTTGCCACAATTGGAAAAATACGAAGCTTTCAAAAGAGAATTCACAAGCCCATTTATACACCAATAATCACACACTCAAACAGGCATAAGGAATGAGAAGAAAGATGATCACGTTGCAGCCTCCATCTCATCAGAATGACTGTCATTATCCTCTGCTTCATGCAAACTTTCTTCCTCTTCTTCATCAGAGGAGGTGTCGTCTTCAACCTCCCCATCACCTTCCTCACTGTCATCATCATCAGCTTCATCGTCCTCATGGAAGTAGCTGACTGCCACATCATAGGCAAAGGAAGGGGTTGTGGTAGAGGCTCCTGGTAATGCAAGAGGTGCTGCCTTGACGTTGAGGTATCGTACAAATTTCGCACTGTCCGCTGCGTCGCAGTACACCAGGGTTAACGCGTTGTCCTCAGGTTGGACGCGCAGCAACTGAAGCGCAATAACCACCAGTTATTACAGACTCGACCATCCCCCACTCCCTCCTGCATGTTGCACCGGTGACCCACAGGGATGGATCTTAGACCGCCCGAAGCACTAAATCGAATACAAATGGACAACTAGGCTAAGGAAAAGTAGTTTCCGACATTCGCTGTGGGTATACCTCCTCATTATCCGTCCTGGAAACGTAGATGATCTGCCCATTCCAGCAGTCCTGCCAGTAGAGTTGATTGTTACCATCGCTGCTGTTACTGATGCCACTATTGTTACCACCGGTGGCCGACTCGGTGATCGCTTTCGCCTTCTCGCCCAGTTTGCATCCGTAGCCACCGACATGATAGAAAAGATCCAAGCGCCAGGTAGAAACACCACCATCAGGCGCGGTTGTGGCGATGACACCAGATTCCGCATCGGCCAGCAGTGTGTACATGCCAGCACACCAGCGATGGAATCGCGGAGCAGTCACTTCAGTGTTTGTTGTCTCTTCAAAACGACTTCGCTTAGCTTCGCTGCCATTGTCGTCCTCCACTTCCTCCGCCTTCTCAGCACCACAACGGGCTAAGGGGTGAAGCCTGATGCCAGTCATTTGGGAGAGGAGGAGAAGCATCGCTTCTGAGGTGAATAAACGTCGCACCTCATGACAATCCAAGGGCAATTTCGCCGCCACCTCCGCCTCTGTGGCGTAGGGCAGCACACTTACGTTCCTGCAGGAAAATCAAACTGCAACCCTCTTGTAAACATTTCCATGATATAGTTATGCTTCAGGAGAATAAAAGATTTATCTCATGATGGGATCGCTCGACGTTTAGCCTATGCAAATCCTTAAGACGTCAAGTATTATTTCACAGTGAATGAAGTGACATCGGTAACTGATGGTGTAGGAGCCCGTGAAAATGACCTTATGAGCACCGCAAAGACTCAATTTGCGCACGGAGCGATCGCAGAAACCTTCGTTAGTAGGATAACTACGGTTTGTAAGTGCGCCTTGCTATATTCATAAAAGAATCTGCACATAAATCAAGTGTCAAAGCAAAAAAAGTTGACTTTGAGTTTGGATATGAAATGAATACCCTCACAGCCAATGGTAAACCCTGTGGAGGGTGGAATTTCTCGTAGCTCTAGGTCCCTTTGGAGATGGATTTGAAAAGAAAAAGCAAGAACCGATATGAGCACAGGTGTTAGTTCACCGAAGCTACCACAAAGCCTAGACGAACTACATCAGTTTTGCGCTCGCCTTGACTGTGGAAACTAAAGATTTCCACACATGATTACGGCGCCAATTAACATCCAAGAGTCAGAGACCAAAGGCATTCGCAACTACCAAGGGGAATTAAAGTGGATCTTAGGCACCACTAGATGTGTGGAATAACCTCAGGATGACCTTTAATAATCACGGATGCCAAAATTAAATGCATGGGACGGGATTACAAAGACGACAAATGCGAACTAAATACTCCCACCAGAACTGCCATTGAAGCAAAAAACATTAGATATCAATGAAATAGGCGGACAAATTGGTGTGCGGATCAAACCAAATCAATTTAACACTTGTCTTAGCCGTGATAATTGGTAAATTCCCACGCAGTTGATTATGACGTTCAAACGGTGAGGAAAAATAAACCGCGAACCTCAAGTCCATCGGTCCCTCATGCAGCCAAACGGCCTCCTCCGCACTCAGAATGGCTTTGCACAGACGCTCCCAGCTGCTTTCCTGCGGAGGAAAAGCGCAGCGGTAAATTAGCCCCCACAGTGCAAAGGAAAAAACTTACGCGGAAGAACTGGCGCAGTTGGATCTCCGAGGTGGAAATAAAACGTCGTCGAATGACTTTCAGCTGTTCCAGGTCAATATAAGTAGGGGAAAGCCATTTGAAGAGCAATTCCTCCTATTGCGACAAATTAATTCACTACTGTAGGATTCCAAGCAGAAGACAGAAGACGAAGGGAAGGCGAACAACCCACCTCAATGAAGCAGGGGGGAAGGCGAGGTATTCTGACAGGATCGCGTGACCGAGGCACACGTGGGAGGGGATCACTCATGTACCACCCATGAATTGAGAGACGGTCTCGCTTGCCGATCACCTCCGCCACCTGTCGTCAAGGCAAACAAAAGAGAAGGGGCTTGAATTTTCCCTGAGAACTTGTCTGTCGATTCCGAGGTTCTAGAAAAACAAACATCGATCTTGTCGATAACTTTATGCGTCAAAAGCTCTCTGAGCCATCACATCACTGTTTTTCAGATTTGGAATAAGCGCTGCGTATATGACTCCGTACATGTGGTAGGTAAACACCAAACAGAATGCACGGTAATAAGTGACATTTGCGAAAATTGATAACTAACATAAGCAGATTGTAGAAACAAACTGCCTCCACCATATTGTGCGAACTCTAAGCATCGACGTCCCACGGAAAGAAAATATGTGACAAGAGACCAGACACAAAAAACTAATAACGAAACAAAAAGAAGCGACGTAAGATCAGCAGAAACAGTAGAATGGTCGTCGTTACGGATCGAGATTAATGAAAAGATGCTGGTCAATAGACTTACAAGACACTCAGGTCAAATGCTTAACACCAACAAAACTGACCTGATGAAATGATTTCGAACAGACCTCGAAGAAAGCCAAACAATTGCGACCAGGAGGCAGAGAACGGACGACTCGCCAGGGGTGATAGTCACCAGATCCGGGTGGTACCACGTTGCAGCCGGGAGTGGGACCGGATTCGTAGAGGTCAAGGGTTCCACCATCCATGGCGACATCCCAATCCTCTGGAACCAGGTAGATGATAAAGGCGATGCGTCGGCGCTCCAGTTCGTCATCGTGACAAAGGAGATAATCTGGAAAAATCGAGAGCCAAATCAGATGAATGTAAAAGCCCAAAGGGCAACAGAGACAAAGCCTCACCATTTGGCTCATAAAGAGAGATAGTTGAGCTAACTTCACCTTCGTCCAAATCGGAACCAGTAACGGCCTTCATCCATTGTAACATATCGGACGCGAGGAATTCCCTGGAACGTAGAAGCTACAGTAGATACAGTGGTCGGATACATGCCTTTATTCAGCAATACAATAGTATAAACAAACCTCATCTGACATAAAAGTGGAAATTTCCCAGCAAGCTTAGCACTTTTACAGAGCCCCTTTAGATCGCCGCTCTGATTGAGTGAAAAAAGGTCGTTTAGCCGACGATTGAGGGGAAATTTACGAGCCTCAACCTCTAGAGCGCAAATCTCGGCAGTTTCCAGAAAATTTGGAAGTACTGCACACGTAAACGGTGAGTGGATTATCTTGACGCCATCTAGAAAAAAGGCTAAAATTTTTATTTTCACGGATGAAGATGGAGAGCGACCTTGAATACAGGCGTACACACCCCCACTTTCCATTGTTTTCCCTTCTGGAGAACGAAAGATCTCCAGAAATAGCCTTTGAAAGTCAGGATCCGCGTACTTAGGATTGATTGAGAACGAACACCTCATAGTCACGTGCAAACGAGGCTCAAAACTTATCCAAGGCGGCTAAATGAGTTAAAGACGGAAACAAAATACTCGTCATTAAGGTAAAAATATACACACCTAAAAAATGCAAATTTAAAATGCACTCAGAATCTGTTACTTGTTTCTTATACACGTGTTTGCCGCTAAGCGGAGTGCAATTTAATATTTTTAAAGCAACAAGTTAGGAAAAATACTTTACTAATTTGTAACCTGTATAGGGGTTTTTAAAATAAGCAAGTTAGAAAAATGCTTAGAGTTATTAGAAATTGGCAGCGTGACTACTAAAATCCACTCTGTATTATTTTGTCGTTGCAATAAAACCATGGAAAAAAGCCTTTTCATCAATGTTGTTTTCAAAGAACAGCTTTGGTCTAGAGGCAATCGAGCGAGAATGCATGCGTCTTCCCATTTTTATTATCCTAATTTATTCTACTTACTCAACCACACTGTTTGGTCGAAGGAAAGCAAGCGGGTCACTCGACTGGTATGCCGACGTTGTAGCCTTTGCCTAAACTCGTTGTATTGTTCAGCAAATCTCTTGTTTTCGCTGTTTGGAAACCATTTTTGCAAATTTAGCACAGTTCTTGCTGATTGTGGCGTTTGATTTCTTGGTAGGGGAAAATAGTTTCCTAGCTAAACTATTATCTATTTGGATGGGGAGAAGGGCAAATGCATTTTTAGGTAAGGTCTGATCGACTTCCGCTTTTTTCATTCTCTTATCTGGATCGTTTTTCTAGTCCTTTTTTGACACTATAGTAGTTTTGTCTCAGTACTCACTTCCGTATCTGGTGTCGTGGGTATGTTTTTTCTTTCCTCTGTTTAATGTTTTGTTCTAGCTGTCACGACCCACCCATGCTCAACAACTAGTTGCGTTTCCTTTTCAACTATTGGTTCACATTTCCAGAATACTTTGTGAGTATATGGGTAGTTTCTCTAAGACCACTTCTCATCTCACGCCGATGACCTCGAAACATGCATGCTACCCTAACGCGAGCTCGTCCCACAAGGTGTGCGCTTTTTATTACTATCTGCAGAAATGACATCGCCGAAGATTTTGAAGATGAGTTGGGGCTCCATCTCGTTGGAGAAAATCGGTGAGGATGGAAAGGCTGTCAAGGGTGAGGAAGTCGTCTACAGAGATGCTAAGGTCTGGCCCGGCGGCAGTTGTGGATGGGACTGGAACAAGGGCGGTAAGTCATCTTCAGAGGAAATTTATAGTTTCTTTTTTGACACTTGAGTTACAGACTTTTTGGTATTAGTTAATCGTAGGTTCTTCATTTTTTTAAATGGTCCAGTGTTATTATGCATGAGTGAACGAAGTCGTCGATGGTTTCTGAAATCCTCGTCTTACTACCATACGCTTGAAGTCTTGTAGATACAAGTGGGTGTCAGACGTTTCGTGGTTCATGCTTTTTTGGCAGGCGACTGCTAATCGTCACATGTCGCATAGAAGTATGCACCATCACTGCTATCCATCACCATGATACGCGGTATTCTGACCGGACAAGTCTGTGCTATGTAGGCTGACCGAGTGTCTTTACTGGACCAGACTTCGCACTTACTGCCGCGGGTGGTATTGCCGCAAAAAAATGAAGGCCTTAGTGTGGACTGCACACCTTTCGAATTACGCCTGATTATGATAAATGCCTTCATTATATACCTTTCCTTCTCGTGTAATCACGCTCTTTTGGGTGGGTAGGAGGCCAGCCCTCTGATTGGCTGAAGTGGATTGCTTGCAGGCACCTCGCACTGGGGCGGCATAACACGCGAGGACGTGGAGGATTTGAAGGAAAAAGGTGCGGAGGTGGTAGTACTGACCCGAGGCCAGTGGGCCTTCCTTCATGTCCCACCTGAAGTTGTGAAGGAGCTGGAGGCTCTCAATTTCAAGGTCATTGTGGAACGCACAGCTCCCGCAATGGAGACGTACAATAAACTGGTCACTGAGGGGCATCGTGTTGCTGGCCTCTTCCACACCACTTGCTGATCTCATTCACTTTCTCTCTGGTAATACATTTCACTTTATTGACTACTGCCGTTCTAGACTGGGACCCGGGGTCAAAATGGATCATTCTGACTGGAACTTGGGAGAATCATGGGCAGGACCTATTCGATCGAGTCCTTTGGGAGCAGTGCAGGATAATTTCCACCACTTGTTAGGAATAATCCAAAACCCTTAGTGGTCGGGGGTCATCTCTGAGGTTTCGTCGAAGCTGGGGGTAACCACTGCCAATACGTAGAGTTGGTGTGAGCTGGCCTTCGTGACGAGAGGATGCAGGCCGAATGACGGGGCCTGAAGAGTCTTTAATCTGTTTGGTTGCGCCGTGTGGTCTCCCTTATTTTGACCATCCTTGTCGGGGCTTCCTGTGACCACGAACCGTCTGTGACGTTTCGTTTTGTGATTTACGAAGATGGTGCGGTGAATGTATGTCACCATGGCAATCGTGTTAGTGACACACGCCACGGATTCGTATGCGATTTCTGAGGCCCACGTCCTCCATCAGGCGGAATGCATGGCTAGATTCACTGGGGAAGTGTTGCTAAAGTCTGCAAGATTAGCTACTGTGAGCGCATTTCTTCGCTCGCCCACATGATCGGGGAATAGACTAAGCTGGTGGATAAGGACGTAGGTACGACAAAACCGGTTCTCTAGCTCGTTTCGTGATACTTTTTCTGTAGCGTAAAAGTGGGAAGTGTAATGGCAAAAGGTGTAATCCTTAATCCACTACTTATGTTCATCTATCCCTTTACAGCCCATAATATTAGTAGGGAAAGAAAAGTTTACTTTATTCTTTAAATAAAGGGAGCTGTTTCTTTTTCGAGAAGTCCGTCTAGAAAGTAGGATTTTCTCCGCAACTTGGGAATTCAAATTGCTAAAGGAAAAGCGCATCTTGCGAATGTAATCGCCTCCGGCACTGGTGGATTCTGCTGACACGGTGATCGAGTCATCGATATGGCGCATTGGAGGCATTTCAAAGCTTGTCAAATTTAATGGTGTGTATCGTTCCGGCTGTTGATACAAAGAAATAGGCGGCTTTGTTGTGTTTATGGAGGGCAGCCTACACAATCCAAAGGAGAAGAAATGATGGTAATTGAAATTCCCCTCTTTTTGAAGGATATTTCATCGTGGGCATAACCAATTTACGGTTTGCCACTGACAAGGTGACTAAAACATCAATTTTCTCGCCCCTACTAAGTTGAAGCCTGCAGTTTTTGGATGCATAACTTTGCCGGGTCTCGTTCATTGCTCACCTCAGCGAGAAGTAGCGCTGTTGTTTTTCCATGCACTCTGCTTAAATGCTTTTCATTTAAACTGAAACAATCATAAATTGGCTCAAAGGCATTGATAGGATTTGGATTTACTCACCTCACACCGTGATGGAGCACACTCAACTTCCGCCTGCACTCCACGCATAACGAAGTCTTGAGCTTCCCTCAAAAGTTTAGCATATATGTCAGAGACGGAGCGGAGATTAGCATTGGGCTCTTGCGCTTGGATCTCACACAAAAGCTCCGTCATTTCAGAGAGTCGATGATACTTACACGGGTTAGAGGGATTGCTGAGCTCTTCAGTCGAACACTGGCAAAAGCTTCTTTCAATTCTTCGAAAGAGTAATACTACTGCAGCACATTTAAATTTGGCGGAGTACTGTGCAAGTTGGTCACTTAGGAGACCCAGGTCCAAGCAATAGATACATAGGGGTATGCCCTAAAAATAGGACCACTGAGGAACTATGCCGGCGGGCGCTGTACTTATCTTAAAGTAAAGGACTGTGTTACCCAAGTGAATTCAGGGGGTAGATTCCTATCATCTGAGATCATCATAAGGGGTAGCAGAAAGCTATGTGGAGTGGGATAAGGCAGGTCCCGCGAGAGCTTGTCAGTTATAGCCTTTTCCTCTCTTGTAACCTGGAAGTTATAATCGCAGCATGGGAATCTGGAGCTGGTAGTGAATGCGAGATATCACATCGATGAGGTACAGCAAACATACTTGTTCCAGGCTATAGTTGTGTTCAGAGAAAACAATTAGATCGTGACGCATGTTATTCCATTCGTCTTCAGCCCTAGACGCAATGGCTATGTCGCCAATCATGAAAGCTGCCAACGCCCTCAGAACGTAAGCTCCCAATTTCGGTTCTTCGCACCACTCGCTGTGGTCCACGAACCAAGCAGCCATGTGCAAACTTTGTGATTGGATTAGCATAAGCTCTTGCAACTACGAAAGAGAGGGAACGGGAAGCAGAGAAATGTCTTATTTCAATATGGAAAGTGGAAATTTGTAAAGCAGTATTATCGCTTTATCCCTACCGAAGTCATCCAGTCGAAGATGGTAGCACGTAGAGATGCTGTGATAGCACTATTAGGAGGGAGAGTGCACACGTATGCCCTCATAAGCTCAGTATCCTTTTCCATGTCATGCTCTAGACGCTACAGTAACAATTACACAGATATGACTAAATTTGGGGTTGTAGTTTAAGGGGATGGATTGAAGCGGCGAGCAGAACTCACCCATCTTGAGAAACCCGATGAGGCACTGTACTCGTCACAAAGAACACGTCGGTGGTCGCAAGCCGCTTTCCATCTGCTTACTATTTCAGCTTGAGCCCTTTCATTTGGTGGTACTGTAATGCAATAGCTGTATGTGACCAAATTCAAGATTGTTAACACTTCTTAAGCGACCGTTTCTCTACGTTTTCTGATCAGAAGTTTTACATTTTCATTTAGTAAATATTGCTTAGGGATTCTACTTTTCGTCAATTATTTGTGCAGTAAAGAATCTCAAGTGGGAGAGAATGGTGTGGTGTAGTCTTCTGTACGAAGGTGTAATGTGACACTTCACCTTCTTGCAACAGTCTCACGTCATTGTTGATACCTCAGTGATTATCGTCGAATGCACAACGTTTAGAGAGACCTTTACCCTAACACTAAACCTGCCCGCTCTCTAACTGAATAAAGCCAAAGTGGGCCGATTTCCTGTGGGGTTATTATTTACGCCTATTTACTAGAGGGGGGAACGGAAGTGGAGAAACAGAATGGTGTAGAGAGAACCCAGATACACTTGGCTCAAGGGATCGCCGGTAAAATTTGCCTTAGATTTAGTAGCTCTGCAAAGGTCAACATAGACTTGGACTACGGAAAGCACGCGGTCAGTTGTGCCTTACCAACTCGTTAGACTGATGGTAGCGGGTTTTGAAATCTCTAAACTGATAGTGGAGCGAAAGCTCAAAGCTCATCTCGAATCAAAGTTTAAATGACTAGCTGTATCTACATATTTTGTCAAAGTTCAATTAAACGGCGGTGATTAGAATAAAAAGCCTTCTGTTTTTGATTTTGTCGACGGTAATTAGTCCGAATTTTTCTTCTCGATTCTAATGAAATAATGGCATCATTGTATGCAAGAAGTAACGACAAACTGATGTTCTGATTCAAGACAATTTCATTTCATGAATGGTAGCTCATTCCATTATTTTCCCAAATTTTGGTCTTGTCTCAGATCATAAGCGGGGTTGGCGCATTGTAATATGTTGGTCACTTGTTTAACTCTCGGTTTTGGTAAAGGTTACTCTGCCATTGTACATTCACCAGGTGGTCCGGCTCCCAAAGCTCCTCTGTGTGCCCAAAATTCATATTCTGCTCCAGTGTTGCCTTTTACCCTCAAGGGAGTATTAAGGAGCTACCGCCTCACCTAAGAAATTACAAGCTCAGTCTACTATTTTTGAATTTTAGTCCTAGCTCGAATCTTCTGTGAGGTTATTCTATTCCCAAGATTAGATATTACATGAGAAAGCTGGGCTCGTGAATTCGGTACTTGCTGCAAAAACTATAATGCAAAATTTAAAGATACATACATCCATGTAACCACTGTGCTTACCCATTTCGGAATTCTCGATTTCCGGTTGATTTGCCCGTCTTAGATAAAATCCTAAGCCATAATTCTGTGGCTGTTTGATATGTGAACAAAATGCTAAATGGTAATTGAAATTAAACCGTTAATTGGAGGAAAAACAACTCGCTGAAATAAAGGGCAAAAAATGCTCTTTCATAAACGTTACTAAAAGGTCATGAAATATTTTAATCAAAAGTCTTAAAATTGAAGAAACTGTTACCCGCATGATCAATTTCAGCAATGTATTTTACGAGTAGTGAAAGAAAAGACCAGGAAAAGGCAACGAGTACCAAAGGCTAGGTAATGCCAAGCATATGGTGTTTGCAACACTTGTAATTGCCCCGCCTTTTAATAAGCATTCAGTTTGGAGGATGACACTAAGGAGTGAAGATAGGATTTGGTTTCTTTAAGGGCTTCCACAATTGCAATTCATTTATTCACCAATTAGTTGGATGTCTTTCTCACTTAAGGGAAGATTACTATTCAGGACTACAACATCCAGCACCAAATACACGTTCTGGTAAATTACTCCAGTTTATTTCCATTTTGCTAGTGAACATACTGCATAATCGTGGTTGAGGTTGTTAAAATAAAACAGAATCTATCCTAACAGCTTGCATAACTATCTCCCATATTAATCCGGTTTACATGCACTGCCCTTCCTCTGTCCGTAGGTGGTGAATAAATCGAGGCTAAGTCTAGCGCTTGCAAAGTGTTCCTCCGCTAAATCCTCCTTTCCTGTAGTCAGTCCTAGTACTTCAGAACGAAGCAAATGCCCTCAATTAGGCTGAAATCTTCGCTCCTGTCCAGATCATTTTTAGGATATAGGGTCGAGTTAACGCGAAGGTACACCTTAAAGGAGAATTGCAGCTCGCCTCTTCCTACACACTCATTACGTGGGAAATAAAATTTGAGACTATTTGCTTCACCCTAAGACCACATAAGCCCATCCTTCTGGCTTGTAAGTTAATTGTCGTACACAAGTTTGCGTTTCAGTACAGACTTCAAAGAAGGATCAGCCCATGAATAATGCGACACTAGCGTGAACTAAACTGAATGGCTACTGAGTTGGGCATGACACGGTAACTAACACAACGTGACCTCAACCAAAGCCACTTGGGGTGCATAAAGCTCCTTCGGATAATAAAACACCTATCAGAAAAATTTTATTCATGTGGCAGCTACGCAGTCACAACTTTAAAACATCAGCAATTTCGGTTAGGTACAAGTTGTCCCTAACCATTCCTACCTAATCAAAGACGGTGATTAAGCAAAACAGCTAGTAAATGAGATCCGTTAAATTCACTGCAGTCAATCCCACCGCTGATAGAGCAACAGAGACCTAAAAGGAGGTGACATGCGAATAACACTTTTTTCCCAAATCACATAGACCGTCCTCCACACAAGCAACAATGGGTTGCGTTCACGGACTTACACAAACCACAGCTAACGACCTTCAGAATAGCTTCATATCAACACCTCCATTTCTCAACTGTCTTATCAACAAGACTCCTCAGTGGTGAGGTTGGCCGAAATTATTTTGAGGAGATTTTTCAGTTGCAATTCATACGCTATAAGACTGTACATTTTGAGTAATTTCCTCGAGGAGAAAATGTCTTCCATTGCATATAAGGGTATTTCCCTTTTTCCCCGCTACTTCTTTTGCCCTTTATGGAGTTTAGTTTAATTCGTTCACACATTCGAAAGTCTCAAAATGTGCCACTTTGTGATAACTACAATGCTTTGATTGCTTCCAGGCTCCCGATTTTAGTAACGGGAACTTACAGCCCCGCCATCATGCCTCCACCGGGCAATCTAAAATCCGAGCCCTTCTGCAGGTCGACACTACAAATTCTGTCCGAGTATTGTGCCTTCTCTAGTCTTCAGGCAAGTCTCGAAACGCTGTACAGCAGTATCCCATTGCACTTTATCCAGTTCACCCTGTACATTACGACTTAGATATACCTGTCAAGTGATAACGACCCGTTTTATAAAAAAAAACCCGTGAAATCAACTTGAAGCAGCCCATTGAACACTTCCTTTTCCTATGAATACCTAAGATCATCCAAATCCAGGGGCCGTAGAAGACTTCAGACATCCACCTACACCCGCGAACACGAGGCACGAAAACTGTTCCAGCTGTGACAGATAGAAATGGAAAAAAGCATGTATAAATACGCCATTAAAAAATTTACCGCATCTGACCTATTGTTTTTCCTAGAGGAATATATCGCGAGCAAAAGCTCGAGGTTCAAAATCTACGCGCACTTTATTGATCCACGTCATGACATCTGAAAATGGCCTCACTGAAGGGTTAAAGCGAAATGGACATGTGCCACAACGATGGTCACCACTCGCCCGTCAGTCCCACGTTCTCCTTTTGGCCACCCTATAAGGAAGAAGAGGACAACGAAGAAAAGAGAACAGTGTTTGTCAGCTATCATGCACAAAGCGCCGCCACTACACCAGCAAGAATTGCAGAGGGGAATGGAATGAAAATTTCCTACCATAACAGCAGTCAACCCAAGGCGGTAGATAAAGGCGGTAGAGGTTTTGCTGGACTCGCAGCACCGGGGACACCAACTACATCCATGCTCACATCGTCTCATAAACGCCCCACGGACCGACCTTCGGCTCTAGTCTCTCCACTCGCGTCGCTCAAGCGTTCGCGTAGCAGCAACGTTCGAGTGAGTCACTTGCGCATGAATCCCGCAACCGTGGGTGCTCCAAGGGCTCTGCTAAAGAAACCACCGCCACCACTACCACCTCCCCCATCGCCGCAGCCAATACCACGGCAAAAATCACATTCACAGCCACACGCACACAATTCTGCCAAGAACGCAATGGCATGCAGCGACTTGTATCTCCAGTCTCCGTCGGGAACTAGTAACAAGAAGTCATATACCTCCTCGATCCATGTCCACGTAAATCCAGTTGCCCCGCCCATCACGCTCGATCTACGTGAACCAACATATCAACCAAATACTGCTTCAAATTCCACAAGCAATGCGCTTCCTCAATGCTCCGAACTACAGGATTCACATCCCAAGAGGACACACCACCTGTTCACCTTTTCTCGCTGTCCATTAGACTTGAGATACAGGGAATTGCGGTGCATGGAAGGCGTCGTTTTCCAATCGACGCCAGCGAAAAGCACCAAGTTGTCCGTTGAGAAGGAGGCATTTACCGACACTGAAGTGCCTTTGCCGAGTCCACGCATCACCCTCGAATCGTGTGATAAGAGACGTGAAGAGGTCATCTCTAGAACCAAGGAATGTACCATGTGGAACACCAGGGACGACGTCTTGACGAACGATGTGACGATATTAAAACCACATGAAGAGGTGTTTCCCTTTATGCGAGGCACTGGAAACATTATTCAGCACTCCAAGGAGATGACCAATGACACTCCAAGCCTGAGCAGACTCAGAGTAGTCTCTCTTCGGGAGGGACGCGTGTGTGAAATTGTGCGTCCCTTCTCACCCTTTCACGCACTCATCTCCCTGGAGAATTCGCAGAAAGCATCTTTACGCTTTCATGAACCGACAAACAGCAGGGCTGTCGACAGTACTCCATGCATTCGGCTTCATGAATCAGTGGTTAGGCATGCATCACTTGGTCAAATCCTCAGTGAACCGCTGGCGGATAAGTCCCGCAATTTCCCTGCTCCCTCTCCAGAACCGAAATTCGATATACCCCCTGACAGAATCACCACTCCCCAATCACCCTACTTGACAGAGAATACCGTCTACTTCGAGGCACTTGGCAGCCATTCCACTGCATTCTGTCCAGAGGGGAGTCCACTCCTGAATACGAAGGCAGAGGGAGTGGCCGTCTCACCACTGAAAAGAGACACAACACCGACTCCAAAGGAGACGATGGAGCGCATCAACAAACTACGTAGCATCCTTCGAGTTGATAAAAAGTTCTACCCACTTCAAGTGGATAAATGTGTGCAGGTAGAGCAGCCTGCAAGAAGGACTCTGGATTCGTGGCAGATATCGAAGGAGTGTCAGGTGAATCAACTACCCTCGGATTTGTGGGACACTGCGACCATCAGTGACACCTCAACCCACTCCTTCAACGAGCATGATGATGTGGTCACCAACATTGTTGAAGATTACGGAGATTGTGAGCCACTGCCATCTTTCCGCGGACGTCCTCAACCACAAGAAAACGCCTCCTTTCCACTCCTCATGATGCGGCAGGAGCACAGGCTGCGCAAGCCATCATCCAAATTTGTCCGCCGCCGACGCCGTACTAAAATTCCAACTGTGAAGATGGAAGATGAAAGGGATGCGGAAATTACCTCAGGAGCGCCATTCGTGGCATCCCGAGCGATCAGATCTATGTCGGTGGACGAGAGGCGGTGTCTGCCATCGGCAGAGCAGGGATCAACCTTTTCTGCCAACGAATTCTCACCTCCAGTTTCAGCTACCACGTCGGCAACACGCTGGGAGGAGTGCATAAACCGAGTGTACGCACGACGCAGATATCATTCCGTCTCAAACAATACCCACATCCAATCTTCTCGGCCAAAGCAAACCTCTCGCAAATCCTGCACCAACGATCGAAAGAGGCTGCAAGACTTGAGGTGCAGTTTAATGAGGCAAACATTTGCATCGGCTCAACGATGTAAAGCCAGTCAACCTAATTAGCTTGAGGGCACTTTTTTAGACATCAAATGTGAAGAATACTGTTTGTGTACTATTTAATTAATCCAAAGATAGTTTCTTTATGGCTCTCGATCTCTGCTTACTTTGACCTCTAGTTCAATCAATTTAAAATAAGCCTACCACTGAATATACCTCAGGTGTAAGAATGATGTAAGAGGAGTCATCTATCGCACTAGAAAATAAAATGCTTAATGTTTAAAACATTCTAAGTTGGAAAGTCGTGTGTTTTTCTCCCATCGTAATTCTCCTATTTTATACCGATCCAATAACCTACCTATCTTCTTCCATAAAAGATTATGGATAAGGTTTTTGTTTGTTGACAGCGACAGCTGTTGTTCCCTGAGACTTCTTTGAGGACAAAAGAAGACATAATACTCGAACAGAATATGTGCTGCCGATGTGGAGATTGGCTGGGGGCTAGTGGCCTGGTCCAGACGCCATGCCACGCAGTGGAGATCCAATCAAGGAACCCTAAGTGCCCCTTAAACCAGAACGAAGAGTTAAACAAATAATCTGGGTATTACATAACCCCTCCCTTTTCCAAGCTCCCTTGGCCGAATTCCTATGGCAGTCATTACATCATAGTTGATACTGTAAGGAAACACCAACAAGTTAACAGTGCCAGACCTCGAAATTTCATGCAGCTAAAGAGATAGCTTACTGCAACGTCACTGACCCCTTTTGGCAAATGCAGTGGATCTGGAGTTTCTTCCAGCTTAGGAGCTGTGTTGAGCTAAAGGCGAAATGCATAGGCCATCTCCTATGACCATCGCTTGTTTTAAGAATACTGGCCTAACAGCAGAGTCACTTAGCGAAGAACGGGGTCTAAAATAGTTCCTTGGGGATAAAATTCCGCGTCTGTTTCTCCGTGCTACTTTGTTCCCACCTCAGTGCTGTTCAGCCACATATCTACTTGGGTTCTATCCGGCCAGTAGCTGGATGGTACTTACGTACTTACGTAAATAACTTCTTCATACAGATACTGTTGATGGCTCCATAACGATACTTCTCCAGATAGTTCACGGCTATGGCTGCTTCAGCTGTTAATGGCATTCCTGCAGAACACGGAACTGGGGTAGTTACCGAAGGTAGACGTCATTTTCAGCCCCTCTATTAGGAGCTGTCACAAGTTCTCCCAATAGCGACACCTACCCTTCTTCCGTCACATTAAGGTTCAGCATTCAGTAGGAGAAATCAGGACAGATGCATTTCAGGAGCAGGTTCACTTGCCAATGACAACAATGTAGAGTCCCGAGCCTTTCTTGAGGACGAAAGAATATGCATTACCAAAGCATAGAAGGGCTTAGGCGCCAAAGGTATGGATTGAAGGCCACGTTTCCCCAGCAGATGTCCATTCGTGGAGCTTGAGTGCCCTTGAAATCAAAATGAAGAGTTAAACAAACAATCAATGCATTCCATTATCAAATCATTGTTGATGCGACACCAAGACAGAACTGGATAGCCGGTGAGGTGCAAAGTTGATGAAAGAACTGGACACATCACTTTTGAAATTAAACTGCATGAACAACAAATAAACCTGTCAGATTATTTGGAAATCACGCATAATCAACGTGGCTTTCAACTCTACTTCTTCCCGCGGCTAACTTCCAATCTTCAAAATAATATTTCACACAAACTCCAATTATGTGGATGGGGCTGTACTTCCCTTAAGTGATGGCGAACTCTTTGGAGATGTCACTTCATCAAATGCACCCTTGGCTGTGCATACAGTTATGCGAAGGAGCGTTCGCATGAATGGTAATACGGAAAAGAGTTGAACACTGATAAGTTAGTAGAATTCAGCTCGGTGGAAGGGGTAACTCTGCCAAACCAGAAACTTATAAATCAGAGATGATGACCTGAACCCATTGTAGTCCCTTCTAAAAGATCTGCAAAACACCCAATGGTAACGTTAAAGGGGGCGGTGAATGTCTTCTCACCTGCTAGTACTACCATTTACTGAATACGGTCCACTGCACGTGGCCCGTCACCCCCGACGTCTGTATCCTAGGTCGCATGATATATGGCCTGTGCGCCTTCAGCGCTACCAAAGTACTGTCCAGGAGACCAGGTGCTAGTTGTCAGCTTTTTCAATCTGTAGCGTTAGCCATCCGACAGCTTCTCAAATGTGACTTGGGTCGTTCAGTTTTGCCTGTCTCGGAGGCGCTCCGTTGCCACACGACCTCAAGCCGGAACGGGAAGTAACAATAAGGCCGACGTGACCGACTGCGGGCGTGCATCTGCCGGGACTCACCAGAGTCAAAGTGCAACATCGAACGTGGGTCACCGCGGAACACAATGTGCATGCGGATCGAATACTGCGCTGGACACCCTCCCTCGCGAAAACAAACAAAATCGAAGGAAGCGGAAAAACCCCCAAGTCGTGTGGCGTGACCTCCCACAAATATGAGCCTAGAGCACCGCGCGCATCAGAACTGATGACCATAATCCCTAGACCAGTATGCCCCCAGAGAGCATTAAACAAGCCTATCCCTTATTCAAACTCTATTAGCTAACGCTATCACGGAAGGAAAATTCCCTCCAATGTCTAAGTTTGCAAGTCAGTCGTGCTTGCCAAAGAAGCTCCTCTTGCCACAATTGGAAAAATACGAAGCTTTCAAAAGAGAATTCACAAGCCCATTTATACACCAATAATCACACACTCAAACAGGCATAAGGAATGAGAAGAAAGATGATCACGTTGCAGCCTCCATCTCATCAGAATGACTGTCATTATCCTCTGCTTCATGCAAACTTTCTTCCTCTTCTTCATCAGAGGAGGTGTCGTCTTCAACCTCCCCATCACCTTCCTCACTGTCATCATCATCAGCTTCATCGTCCTCATGGAAGTAGCTGACTGCCACATCATAGGCAAAGGAAGGGGTTGTGGTAGAGGCTCCTGGTAATGCAAGAGGTGCTGCCTTGACGTTGAGGTATCGTACAAATTTCGCACTGTCCGCTGCGTCGCAGTACACCAGGGTTAACGCGTTGTCCTCAGGTTGGACGCGCAGCAACTGAAGCGCAATAACCACCAGTTATTACAGACTCGACCATCCCCCACTCCCTCCTGCATGTTGCACCGGTGACCCACAGGGATGGATCTTAGACCGCCCGAAGCACTAAATCGAATACAAATGGACAACTAGGCTAAGGAAAAGTAGTTTCCGACATTCGCTGTGGGTATACCTCCTCATTATCCGTCCTGGAAACGTAGATGATCTGCCCATTCCAGCAGTCCTGCCAGTAGAGTTGATTGTTACCATCGCTGCTGTTACTGATGCCACTATTGTTACCACCGGTGGCCGACTCGGTGATCGCTTTCGCCTTCTCGCCCAGTTTGCATCCGTAGCCACCGACATGATAGAAAAGATCCAAGCGCCAGGTAGAAACACCACCATCAGGCGCGGTTGTGGCGATGACACCAGATTCCGCATCGGCCAGCAGTGTGTACATGCCAGCACACCAGCGATGGAATCGCGGAGCAGTCACTTCAGTGTTTGTTGTCTCTTCAAAACGACTTCGCTTAGCTTCGCTGCCATTGTCGTCCTCCACTTCCTCCGCCTTCTCAGCACCACAACGGGCTAAGGGGTGAAGCCTGATGCCAGTCATTTGGGAGAGGAGGAGAAGCATCGCTTCTGAGGTGAATAAACGTCGCACCTCATGACAATCCAAGGGCAATTTCGCCGCCACCTCCGCCTCTGTGGCGTAGGGCAGCACACTTACGTTCCTGCAGGAAAATCAAACTGCAACCCTCTTGTAAACATTTCCATGATATAGTTATGCTTCAGGAGAATAAAAGATTTATCTCATGATGGGATCGCTCGACGTTTAGCCTATGCAAATCCTTAAGACGTCAAGTATTATTTCACAGTGAATGAAGTGACATCGGTAACTGATGGTGTAGGAGCCCGTGAAAATGACCTTATGAGCACCGCAAAGACTCAATTTGCGCACGGAGCGATCGCAGAAACCTTCGTTAGTAGGATAACTACGGTTTGTAAGTGCGCCTTGCTATATTCATAAAAGAATCTGCACATAAATCAAGTGTCAAAGCAAAAAAAGTTGACTTTGAGTTTGGATATGAAATGAATACCCTCACAGCCAATGGTAAACCCTGTGGAGGGTGGAATTTCTCGTAGCTCTAGGTCCCTTTGGAGATGGATTTGAAAAGAAAAAGCAAGAACCGATATGAGCACAGGTGTTAGTTCACCGAAGCTACCACAAAGCCTAGACGAACTACATCAGTTTTGCGCTCGCCTTGACTGTGGAAACTAAAGATTTCCACACATGATTACGGCGCCAATTAACATCCAAGAGTCAGAGACCAAAGGCATTCGCAACTACCAAGGGGAATTAAAGTGGATCTTAGGCACCACTAGATGTGTGGAATAACCTCAGGATGACCTTTAATAATCACGGATGCCAAAATTAAATGCATGGGACGGGATTACAAAGACGACAAATGCGAACTAAATACTCCCACCAGAACTGCCATTGAAGCAAAAAACATTAGATATCAATGAAATAGGCGGACAAATTGGTGTGCGGATCAAACCAAATCAATTTAACACTTGTCTTAGCCGTGATAATTGGTAAATTCCCACGCAGTTGATTATGACGTTCAAACGGTGAGGAAAAATAAACCGCGAACCTCAAGTCCATCGGTCCCTCATGCAGCCAAACGGCCTCCTCCGCACTCAGAATGGCTTTGCACAGACGCTCCCAGCTGCTTTCCTGCGGAGGAAAAGCGCAGCGGTAAATTAGCCCCCACAGTGCAAAGGAAAAAACTTACGCGGAAGAACTGGCGCAGTTGGATCTCCGAGGTGGAAATAAAACGTCGTCGAATGACTTTCAGCTGTTCCAGGTCAATATAAGTAGGGGAAAGCCATTTGAAGAGCAATTCCTCCTATTGCGACAAATTAATTCACTACTGTAGGATTCCAAGCAGAAGACAGAAGACGAAGGGAAGGCGAACAACCCACCTCAATGAAGCAGGGGGGAAGGCGAGGTATTCTGACAGGATCGCGTGACCGAGGCACACGTGGGAGGGGATCACTCATGTACCACCCATGAATTGAGAGACGGTCTCGCTTGCCGATCACCTCCGCCACCTGTCGTCAAGGCAAACAAAAGAGAAGGGGCTTGAATTTTCCCTGAGAACTTGTCTGTCGATTCCGAGGTTCTAGAAAAACAAACATCGATCTTGTCGATAACTTTATGCGTCAAAAGCTCTCTGAGCCATCACATCACTGTTTTTCAGATTTGGAATAAGCGCTGCGTATATGACTCCGTACATGTGGTAGGTAAACACCAAACAGAATGCACGGTAATAAGTGACATTTGCGAAAATTGATAACTAACATAAGCAGATTGTAGAAACAAACTGCCTCCACCATATTGTGCGAACTCTAAGCATCGACGTCCCACGGAAAGAAAATATGTGACAAGAGACCAGACACAAAAAACTAATAACGAAACAAAAAGAAGCGACGTAAGATCAGCAGAAACAGTAGAATGGTCGTCGTTACGGATCGAGATTAATGAAAAGATGCTGGTCAATAGACTTACAAGACACTCAGGTCAAATGCTTAACACCAACAAAACTGACCTGATGAAATGATTTCGAACAGACCTCGAAGAAAGCCAAACAATTGCGACCAGGAGGCAGAGAACGGACGACTCGCCAGGGGTGATAGTCACCAGATCCGGGTGGTACCACGTTGCAGCCGGGAGTGGGACCGGATTCGTAGAGGTCAAGGGTTCCACCATCCATGGCGACATCCCAATCCTCTGGAACCAGGTAGATGATAAAGGCGATGCGTCGGCGCTCCAGTTCGTCATCGTGACAAAGGAGATAATCTGGAAAAATCGAGAGCCAAATCAGATGAATGTAAAAGCCCAAAGGGCAACAGAGACAAAGCCTCACCATTTGGCTCATAAAGAGAGATAGTTGAGCTAACTTCACCTTCGTCCAAATCGGAACCAGTAACGGCCTTCATCCATTGTAACATATCGGACGCGAGGAATTCCCTGGAACGTAGAAGCTACAGTAGATACAGTGGTCGGATACATGCCTTTATTCAGCAATACAATAGTATAAACAAACCTCATCTGACATAAAAGTGGAAATTTCCCAGCAAGCTTAGCACTTTTACAGAGCCCCTTTAGATCGCCGCTCTGATTGAGTGAAAAAAGGTCGTTTAGCCGACGATTGAGGGGAAATTTACGAGCCTCAACCTCTAGAGCGCAAATCTCGGCAGTTTCCAGAAAATTTGGAAGTACTGCACACGTAAACGGTGAGTGGATTATCTTGACGCCATCTAGAAAAAAGGCTAAAATTTTTATTTTCACGGATGAAGATGGAGAGCGACCTTGAATACAGGCGTACACACCCCCACTTTCCATTGTTTTCCCTTCTGGAGAACGAAAGATCTCCAGAAATAGCCTTTGAAAGTCAGGATCCGCGTACTTAGGATTGATTGAGAACGAACACCTCATAGTCACGTGCAAACGAGGCTCAAAACTTATCCAAGGCGGCTAAATGAGTTAAAGACGGAAACAAAATACTCGTCATTAAGGTAAAAATATACACACCTAAAAAATGCAAATTTAAAATGCACTCAGAATCTGTTACTTGTTTCTTATACACGTGTTTGCCGCTAAGCGGAGTGCAATTTAATATTTTTAAAGCAACAAGTTAGGAAAAATACTTTACTAATTTGTAACCTGTATAGGGGTTTTTAAAATAAGCAAGTTAGAAAAATGCTTAGAGTTATTAGAAATTGGCAGCGTGACTACTAAAATCCACTCTGTATTATTTTGTCGTTGCAATAAAACCATGGAAAAAAGCCTTTTCATCAATGTTGTTTTCAAAGAACAGCTTTGGTCTAGAGGCAATCGAGCGAGAATGCATGCGTCTTCCCATTTTTATTATCCTAATTTATTCTACTTACTCAACCACACTGTTTGGTCGAAGGAAAGCAAGCGGGTCACTCGACTGGTATGCCGACGTTGTAGCCTTTGCCTAAACTCGTTGTATTGTTCAGCAAATCTCTTGTTTTCGCTGTTTGGAAACCATTTTTGCAAATTTAGCACAGTTCTTGCTGATTGTGGCGTTTGATTTCTTGGTAGGGGAAAATAGTTTCCTAGCTAAACTATTATCTATTTGGATGGGGAGAAGGGCAAATGCATTTTTAGGTAAGGTCTGATCGACTTCCGCTTTTTTCATTCTCTTATCTGGATCGTTTTTCTAGTCCTTTTTTGACACTATAGTAGTTTTGTCTCAGTACTCACTTCCGTATCTGGTGTCGTGGGTATGTTTTTTCTTTCCTCTGTTTAATGTTTTGTTCTAGCTGTCACGACCCACCCATGCTCAACAACTAGTTGCGTTTCCTTTTCAACTATTGGTTCACATTTCCAGAATACTTTGTGAGTATATGGGTAGTTTCTCTAAGACCACTTCTCATCTCACGCCGATGACCTCGAAACATGCATGCTACCCTAACGCGAGCTCGTCCCACAAGGTGTGCGCTTTTTATTACTATCTGCAGAAATGACATCGCCGAAGATTTTGAAGATGAGTTGGGGCTCCATCTCGTTGGAGAAAATCGGTGAGGATGGAAAGGCTGTCAAGGGTGAGGAAGTCGTCTACAGAGATGCTAAGGTCTGGCCCGGCGGCAGTTGTGGATGGGACTGGAACAAGGGCGGTAAGTCATCTTCAGAGGAAATTTATAGTTTCTTTTTTGACACTTGAGTTACAGACTTTTTGGTATTAGTTAATCGTAGGTTCTTCATTTTTTTAAATGGTCCAGTGTTATTATGCATGAGTGAACGAAGTCGTCGATGGTTTCTGAAATCCTCGTCTTACTACCATACGCTTGAAGTCTTGTAGATACAAGTGGGTGTCAGACGTTTCGTGGTTCATGCTTTTTTGGCAGGCGACTGCTAATCGTCACATGTCGCATAGAAGTATGCACCATCACTGCTATCCATCACCATGATACGCGGTATTCTGACCGGACAAGTCTGTGCTATGTAGGCTGACCGAGTGTCTTTACTGGACCAGACTTCGCACTTACTGCCGCGGGTGGTATTGCCGCAAAAAAATGAAGGCCTTAGTGTGGACTGCACACCTTTCGAATTACGCCTGATTATGATAAATGCCTTCATTATATACCTTTCCTTCTCGTGTAATCACGCTCTTTTGGGTGGGTAGGAGGCCAGCCCTCTGATTGGCTGAAGTGGATTGCTTGCAGGCACCTCGCACTGGGGCGGCATAACACGCGAGGACGTGGAGGATTTGAAGGAAAAAGGTGCGGAGGTGGTAGTACTGACCCGAGGCCAGTGGGCCTTCCTTCATGTCCCACCTGAAGTTGTGAAGGAGCTGGAGGCTCTCAATTTCAAGGTCATTGTGGAACGCACAGCTCCCGCAATGGAGACGTACAATAAACTGGTCACTGAGGGGCATCGTGTTGCTGGCCTCTTCCACACCACTTGCTGATCTCATTCACTTTCTCTCTGGTAATACATTTCACTTTATTGACTACTGCCGTTCTAGACTGGGACCCGGGGTCAAAATGGATCATTCTGACTGGAACTTGGGAGAATCATGGGCAGGACCTATTCGATCGAGTCCTTTGGGAGCAGTGCAGGATAATTTCCACCACTTGTTAGGAATAATCCAAAACCCTTAGTGGTCGGGGGTCATCTCTGAGGTTTCGTCGAAGCTGGGGGTAACCACTGCCAATACGTAGAGTTGGTGTGAGCTGGCCTTCGTGACGAGAGGATGCAGGCCGAATGACGGGGCCTGAAGAGTCTTTAATCTGTTTGGTTGCGCCGTGTGGTCTCCCTTATTTTGACCATCCTTGTCGGGGCTTCCTGTGACCACGAACCGTCTGTGACGTTTCGTTTTGTGATTTACGAAGATGGTGCGGTGAATGTATGTCACCATGGCAATCGTGTTAGTGACACACGCCACGGATTCGTATGCGATTTCTGAGGCCCACGTCCTCCATCAGGCGGAATGCATGGCTAGATTCACTGGGGAAGTGTTGCTAAAGTCTGCAAGATTAGCTACTGTGAGCGCATTTCTTCGCTCGCCCACATGATCGGGGAATAGACTAAGCTGGTGGATAAGGACGTAGGTACGACAAAACCGGTTCTCTAGCTCGTTTCGTGATACTTTTTCTGTAGCGTAAAAGTGGGAAGTGTAATGGCAAAAGGTGTAATCCTTAATCCACTACTTATGTTCATCTATCCCTTTACAGCCCATAATATTAGTAGGGAAAGAAAAGTTTACTTTATTCTTTAAATAAAGGGAGCTGTTTCTTTTTCGAGAAGTCCGTCTAGAAAGTAGGATTTTCTCCGCAACTTGGGAATTCAAATTGCTAAAGGAAAAGCGCATCTTGCGAATGTAATCGCCTCCGGCACTGGTGGATTCTGCTGACACGGTGATCGAGTCATCGATATGGCGCATTGGAGGCATTTCAAAGCTTGTCAAATTTAATGGTGTGTATCGTTCCGGCTGTTGATACAAAGAAATAGGCGGCTTTGTTGTGTTTATGGAGGGCAGCCTACACAATCCAAAGGAGAAGAAATGATGGTAATTGAAATTCCCCTCTTTTTGAAGGATATTTCATCGTGGGCATAACCAATTTACGGTTTGCCACTGACAAGGTGACTAAAACATCAATTTTCTCGCCCCTACTAAGTTGAAGCCTGCAGTTTTTGGATGCATAACTTTGCCGGGTCTCGTTCATTGCTCACCTCAGCGAGAAGTAGCGCTGTTGTTTTTCCATGCACTCTGCTTAAATGCTTTTCATTTAAACTGAAACAATCATAAATTGGCTCAAAGGCATTGATAGGATTTGGATTTACTCACCTCACACCGTGATGGAGCACACTCAACTTCCGCCTGCACTCCACGCATAACGAAGTCTTGAGCTTCCCTCAAAAGTTTAGCATATATGTCAGAGACGGAGCGGAGATTAGCATTGGGCTCTTGCGCTTGGATCTCACACAAAAGCTCCGTCATTTCAGAGAGTCGATGATACTTACACGGGTTAGAGGGATTGCTGAGCTCTTCAGTCGAACACTGGCAAAAGCTTCTTTCAATTCTTCGAAAGAGTAATACTACTGCAGCACATTTAAATTTGGCGGAGTACTGTGCAAGTTGGTCACTTAGGAGACCCAGGTCCAAGCAATAGATACATAGGGGTATGCCCTAAAAATAGGACCACTGAGGAACTATGCCGGCGGGCGCTGTACTTATCTTAAAGTAAAGGACTGTGTTACCCAAGTGAATTCAGGGGGTAGATTCCTATCATCTGAGATCATCATAAGGGGTAGCAGAAAGCTATGTGGAGTGGGATAAGGCAGGTCCCGCGAGAGCTTGTCAGTTATAGCCTTTTCCTCTCTTGTAACCTGGAAGTTATAATCGCAGCATGGGAATCTGGAGCTGGTAGTGAATGCGAGATATCACATCGATGAGGTACAGCAAACATACTTGTTCCAGGCTATAGTTGTGTTCAGAGAAAACAATTAGATCGTGACGCATGTTATTCCATTCGTCTTCAGCCCTAGACGCAATGGCTATGTCGCCAATCATGAAAGCTGCCAACGCCCTCAGAACGTAAGCTCCCAATTTCGGTTCTTCGCACCACTCGCTGTGGTCCACGAACCAAGCAGCCATGTGCAAACTTTGTGATTGGATTAGCATAAGCTCTTGCAACTACGAAAGAGAGGGAACGGGAAGCAGAGAAATGTCTTATTTCAATATGGAAAGTGGAAATTTGTAAAGCAGTATTATCGCTTTATCCCTACCGAAGTCATCCAGTCGAAGATGGTAGCACGTAGAGATGCTGTGATAGCACTATTAGGAGGGAGAGTGCACACGTATGCCCTCATAAGCTCAGTATCCTTTTCCATGTCATGCTCTAGACGCTACAGTAACAATTACACAGATATGACTAAATTTGGGGTTGTAGTTTAAGGGGATGGATTGAAGCGGCGAGCAGAACTCACCCATCTTGAGAAACCCGATGAGGCACTGTACTCGTCACAAAGAACACGTCGGTGGTCGCAAGCCGCTTTCCATCTGCTTACTATTTCAGCTTGAGCCCTTTCATTTGGTGGTACTGTAATGCAATAGCTGTATGTGACCAAATTCAAGATTGTTAACACTTCTTAAGCGACCGTTTCTCTACGTTTTCTGATCAGAAGTTTTACATTTTCATTTAGTAAATATTGCTTAGGGATTCTACTTTTCGTCAATTATTTGTGCAGTAAAGAATCTCAAGTGGGAGAGAATGGTGTGGTGTAGTCTTCTGTACGAAGGTGTAATGTGACACTTCACCTTCTTGCAACAGTCTCACGTCATTGTTGATACCTCAGTGATTATCGTCGAATGCACAACGTTTAGAGAGACCTTTACCCTAACACTAAACCTGCCCGCTCTCTAACTGAATAAAGCCAAAGTGGGCCGATTTCCTGTGGGGTTATTATTTACGCCTATTTACTAGAGGGGGGAACGGAAGTGGAGAAACAGAATGGTGTAGAGAGAACCCAGATACACTTGGCTCAAGGGATCGCCGGTAAAATTTGCCTTAGATTTAGTAGCTCTGCAAAGGTCAACATAGACTTGGACTACGGAAAGCACGCGGTCAGTTGTGCCTTACCAACTCGTTAGACTGATGGTAGCGGGTTTTGAAATCTCTAAACTGATAGTGGAGCGAAAGCTCAAAGCTCATCTCGAATCAAAGTTTAAATGACTAGCTGTATCTACATATTTTGTCAAAGTTCAATTAAACGGCGGTGATTAGAATAAAAAGCCTTCTGTTTTTGATTTTGTCGACGGTAATTAGTCCGAATTTTTCTTCTCGATTCTAATGAAATAATGGCATCATTGTATGCAAGAAGTAACGACAAACTGATGTTCTGATTCAAGACAATTTCATTTCATGAATGGTAGCTCATTCCATTATTTTCCCAAATTTTGGTCTTGTCTCAGATCATAAGCGGGGTTGGCGCATTGTAATATGTTGGTCACTTGTTTAACTCTCGGTTTTGGTAAAGGTTACTCTGCCATTGTACATTCACCAGGTGGTCCGGCTCCCAAAGCTCCTCTGTGTGCCCAAAATTCATATTCTGCTCCAGTGTTGCCTTTTACCCTCAAGGGAGTATTAAGGAGCTACCGCCTCACCTAAGAAATTACAAGCTCAGTCTACTATTTTTGAATTTTAGTCCTAGCTCGAATCTTCTGTGAGGTTATTCTATTCCCAAGATTAGATATTACATGAGAAAGCTGGGCTCGTGAATTCGGTACTTGCTGCAAAAACTATAATGCAAAATTTAAAGATACATACATCCATGTAACCACTGTGCTTACCCATTTCGGAATTCTCGATTTCCGGTTGATTTGCCCGTCTTAGATAAAATCCTAAGCCATAATTCTGTGGCTGTTTGATATGTGAACAAAATGCTAAATGGTAATTGAAATTAAACCGTTAATTGGAGGAAAAACAACTCGCTGAAATAAAGGGCAAAAAATGCTCTTTCATAAACGTTACTAAAAGGTCATGAAATATTTTAATCAAAAGTCTTAAAATTGAAGAAACTGTTACCCGCATGATCAATTTCAGCAATGTATTTTACGAGTAGTGAAAGAAAAGACCAGGAAAAATAAAATTAAGACTAAAAAAAGTTACTAAAACTGGTTTGGACTCCCTTTTTAGTCTTCAATATGGAGCATTTGACACGGCGCCAATAAGGCTTGACGAAATCTTAATCATTGTAGCATTGTTGCAAAAT
>NW_020170632.1:17543-18637 GCF_000524195.1 Echinococcus granulosus | reverse complement strand
ATGGTAGAGAATTACAACTTTTAAGCGTTAGAGTTACCCAAGTAAATGCCATTTCCAATTGAAACTAAACTATTTAAAAATAGGTAAAAAGGGATGTTTTTGCAAGTTACTGAGGGAACAAGTGACACCTTTAAAACAATAGCAACTCGAGGGGGCAAAAAATTGCTAAAGCGACTGGAGAAAATATTAAATTAACACTTTGTGCATCAAATTCTGAGGCTTTTGGATTTTAACCTGAACGTGACGCCATGCTGAACGCAGATGGACAGCATATAAATTGCCTGCTAGGACCAACGATACTAACGTTAACTTACGTGTTGCACCTCATTAAAGTAAACTTTTGAGAAAATGCAAAAAAGGGAAAAGAATAAGTGCTTTCATTAATTGCGATTTTAATGCATAATACCCGAACTGAAGATGAAACAAAACTAGTTTATTTACTTAGTGATTTACCGCATTTTGACAGGTTACTTGGACTAAGGAAACTGGCTACCGAATAAAGGTTTTATTCACTCAACCAAATAGACGTTTACATGGTGTATAAACAATCCAAATACATTGAAATTTTTTGTCAAAACATTTTCTTCTTAAATGTTAGAACCCGGACAAAGACATAGTCTCCTTGAAATTAACTTTTATATTTTTTAGACCATCCCGGACATGGATTCTTTTTTTTCAGTGACAAATGAGTCGAAAAGAATACGAAAATGCTGCCTTTGCTAGACGCTTGGTCTCGAGAGCAGAGGATACCGAATAGGAGAGAATAAGGTTAAAAGAACGTATAAGTGACGTCGAAAAGTCAGTGTCCGCATTCTTTCAAGGTTACTACATTCTCTCTATCAGATTATTATATATTTCCCCTGCCATGAACTATCCAGCTGGAATGCAAGCGTAAATCGCGTCTTCAAGCAGGCCGGTAATGATCAGTGTATGGAACTAGATCTACATTTTCTTCTGTTTATGTAGGAGTCACGATGTAGGCGGAAGAAATTTAAAAATAGTCGTCTTGTATTGTTTTAAATATCTAATTCAACAACGCTTGCATGCAACGATAACGATTTCTACATAAATAAACAAAATTACCTTAGTATTCA
>NW_020170632.1:1758-17443 GCF_000524195.1 Echinococcus granulosus | reverse complement strand
GTGGTAGAGAATTACAACTTTTTCAAATTGCTAGAGGAAGTTGTTGAAACACACCTTTACCTAATGAAATGCAATGTGGAAAATGGGCTAACAACGTCATAATTGCCCTTCTAAGTGGCAGAGTATGATTAATTTCATAGGTTTTCCCTGCTTGTCAATCGAATTTGGTGTCAACACCGACGTTTGCATGGACCGTAATCGATACAAATCACTTTAAATGGCTCAATAATTATCTGCGCATAGACACAACATTTTGCCATCCAAGATGTTAAAATCAGGCAATAAGCACATAAGGGATTTACAGTCACATCCCTTATGGTGTTGTAACTGGCTCGGAAAATAATGTCCTCATTTGGAGTAGGCAATGCTCACATAAGTAGGGCAAAATTACCTCGACCTGAAGGATTTGTTACTGACCGGATTATGTCAGCGATGAACATCAAACTGTCTTGAAAGGGTCTGTTATTTTTAGATAGGTTTTTCCCTGAATTAAAAAAGGACTTTTCTAGTCAAAAAAATCATAAGCATGTAAGACATTTACATGTTACAGAATGACAAAGTTCTATGAAAAAAACTAGATTTCCTTCACTTAACAATTAAATATTACTCCTACTGTATAAATTTTTAATTATAAAGAAAGCATACTTCAATCTGTTTAGTGTTTTCTACTCTATAAAATTAAATATTTATTCCCATCTATAGTGTAAGAGCCGAGGCAATAAGTATGAGCTCTTCAAAGGTAACTCCTTCAGTCGATAACAAGTTAAAAAAGCCTAATTTCTACCATTAATTGGATAGGCGGTCTGTGATGTAGGGCACCCAGGCATTGATTCAAAAGGATTTATTTGATTTGATGGGTTCGCTGGTTGGCCCATGGGTGGATTTGTTGAGCATTCGCCTAAAGAAGGGGAAGACTTTTAAATTAAGCGTAAATTTTACTAAAAAATGGACTCCATATAACTCTTAGAAGTAACGCTTTTTATCTACTTAGTAAGCCCTGTTGGACAAAATATGAGTTGAGAAAAGTGCAAACAAAAGTTCATAAATACCTTCTTTTGGACTAGCTTCACAATGGTCTCTGCTTGTACTCGGATTTTTACCTTGACCTAAAAAGCAAGATCCTTGTTTTATGCATGGAAAATTCTTGTTTTAAATTTTGATTAAATATGAAATTGCATAACCTACAATCCATTAGGCACCGATTCATTGACTTTGTGTTCTCTGCCTCTTCGTCGCATCGCTTATTCTTTCCGTCGGCCATTTGCCTTAGTGAAGTGGAGCGCTTCTGCGGATTTCCCAGTGAAGTGTCAAGATGCGCGTGTAAAGTGATGAAGCGACCTGCACTCCTTAACTCGGCGCAAACCACCTCAGTTGTTAAGTGGACACGAACAAGCACGGGATTTTAACGTCGTGTGGTAAATCAAAATCCAATAAATCAATAAATCAATGAACTTACGATTTGCCCTGCTATCGGCTGCAGCATACTTTCTCGCTCGCTGTATACTCCAACGTTCACGGGTAGGTGGATGAAGAAGGCTAAGGTTAGTACTTAATAAATCAAATTATTTATTTTTGTGGCTTAAAAGACAGCATTTAGAAATGATGACCTCGCGAATTGCGCACACCTCGCTTTGCTACGGGTGTTGGATGAATCATTGCATGATCGAAAACACTGAATTTCAAATGAGAGTTTCACAGTCTACATTAAATTTACTAATTAGCTTTTTAATGCCAACTTGTCTGTTGGTTTGGTCAACCTTCTTCGATGACGTTTGTCAGTTTGATGACGCAGTCTGTGTCATATGGTAATCCGTGTTAATCTGATGCGTGCATCTTTACCTCGACTATCGAAATTTGAAACTTTGTAGGCCATATTCTTGGTCCTTGTGAGTTCCCAACTCCATGTCTCTTCATACGATCCATGTGCTATGCGCTGTGTGCTCGGCGAAATGCTTCGATGTTTGCGATGTTCCAGGTGCATGAAGAGGTGCTATCCGCGATGAAGGTGTATACTGTACACTTTCCTGTGACCTACCTTACGACATAACTGTAGAAATAGGGTAAAAAATGCTAGAAAGCTTCTTTTTCCTTAGTACAAAAAAATTCCTTTTGAGCAGTCATGATATGTAGCGAAATCTTGGCTTAGAGTCAGATATCTGCACGAGGCTCACTTACGTCAGCTGATGTCAGCTTTCCAAGAACGTTAGCAGCTATTAGCTTTTAAGCTCTCTGTTATTAAATTGTTCTTATGAGCTTTTCTAATGGAAAGAGTTCTAAAATGAAACCCTGTTCGTAGTGGCATTGTGAAAGGTATAGCAGTAAGACTGGGCCAATGAGGAATAATGGTGTCGACACTACTCTCTGTTGCGAGTTGCACGAGTCTCCCCCTTCGTACAAGAGAAGCTGGTGGACTTATCGTAGGCCAGGCCGTTGCAGATGCCGCCTATCGAAATGGCAGGTGATAGTGATGGCAGAGTGTTAACAAAGGCGTGAAACCAGCACTTAATCATTTCTAGAGAAGACTTTAGCCCAATCACAGTAATTTGACTCTCAGTTGCTTTGAAGTAAGTCATTTGAGTAGCGCAAAGGCCTCAAGGCCGACCCTACTTCTTATACACACCGGCATGGCTATAGTGGTTCCCTTAACTTGTCCAAGTAGTCTCTTGCACCTTTGATTATTCAGTCAGCATGTGGAACAGCTGATTGATGGATGACGGGTCTAGTGAAGTAGTCGTACAAGGAGCAAGCCTGCTACTGGGGAGGAAAGAAACAATCGGCGATCACATGCATTTTCATTTCAAAAGGTATCTTTAGAGGGCTAACACCCCAGCGCGGGTAGCAAAGTCGAGCGGATTGTCATAGGAGATTGTAACCTTACCGGCCGCGTTTTTCTATGTCAATGGAACCCATGTTTCGGTTCAACTTGGAGATATCGCATTCACAGGTGACCTTGTTGTTGACATCTGCAATCTTCTCAGTAGAACGAGGTGGTCAAGTCGACCATCCATGCTGCTCCCAAGTCATGCCGCCACGTGGTCCAGTTTCTCGTGTCAGCTGCCTTCCAGTTTCGATTTTTTTTTCCTAAGAGCTGCAAAGATTGTATTAAAAAGGTGGAATTAAAATGGTCTTGCGAAGTGGTCTTTTTATTCATAATCCCTTTGCGTTATTGCTTAGGCTTTCCCCCCATCGAAGCCTATATCCAAACTAACCTCACCGATTTACTTCAATGCATTCATGAATGGGTTTTAAAGCTGAACGAACTAGTTTAAAAGTGGTTTTAATCGTGTTTTTCGGATGTGTCACCCTCCTGGGATTCTGCTCAACTCTAGATCGCCGAATTCGCAGCGACTTCCGTAACTTATTATCTCCCAGTCGAGGATGTCACGGCCGTGACACCGACTGGTAGTAAATGATTACCACTCTTGAATATCTACTCCGCTCCACCCTTTATCCTTCCAATCCCCCTCACTGAAGTAACCTCTGCAATCTACTCTCCGGGATTCATTGTTGTCACGGTAGTTTGAAAGGACTGAAAACGCTGTGCGGACTGGTAGTGGTAGAAAACCATCGCAGAACAACTCCGGCCACCCCTTCTAACTGTTTTTTTCAATAGGTTCTGACCAACGCGACTTTTAGGAGAGCCAGAAATAGAAAAATTAATTGGTAAATTGATCTGTCTTTCATATGCAGTAATGTCGCTAAATACTTTGTTGGCAGTTGACTGTCGAGGACGCCAAAGAACGAGTTGACTGTGTACCACTGCGATGTGCATTCGCAAATGCGACAGTAGTCACGATATCACAAAGTTAAAAAATGTCACGCTGATTCTTTTCATCCTCTGCCTGTTATAAAAGACTGCCAAACATTTGTTGACAGGTTGCCTGTTGATTTTGCTAATCGAATACTTTCTTGGATAAGTTGGGAGAGGTGGATGAAGTTGCATTTATGAAGACATCACTCATTTCAGCAGTTAAGGCGATTCAATATACTTCTTGGATTATTATCTAGCAAGGAGGCGAATTTCCATATTTGCTCGATAAATGTTATTATTAATTTTTTACAGTTTCGTTGTTAGCTTCAAATTCCCGAGAAGTCTGATGTCAGCTACTGCAAGCTAAAATTAGACATTTTTGGCCTGGTGAGTAATGCTACTCATTTAGCATATAAGTAGTGTTGTGTGGCTGTGGATATGCAGGCTTTTAAACAAAGTTTGCACTCAGGAAAATGTATTAGAATCTCCTAATTTTTGTCATATTTTGCCTTCTGTCATGCAAGACAAGAGCAGTCTGCAGTGAGTAAAACGCAAACATCCCGCTTCCAGTGTTTGTGGTGGGTGTATGCAAACCCCGTCCCATTGCAACAAAAGTCCAAAGTCCTCGTCAGACCTCAAACCTTCAATCAATGGTCTTCCAGCAGAGATTTGCACCAATCTTTTTTTTCCTACCGCTCTAATTTCGTCATTCACAAAAGGGTGGCTCACAGCCTAACTTATACCGAGGTCTCACGTTTCAATCATTCATTATAAAAAATCAATAACACTTATATAAATGTATGAGAAAAATAAATAAATGCGAAATCGTTAACTTTTCCAATGGCTATGTGGAAGCCTAATAAGTGGTTGTACAGAAGGAAAATAAGACTTGCAGCGAGAGAGGCTAAAGGCTGTACACTACCGAGATAAAGGCACTTTTGGTTAATGGCGTCGTTTGCTCAAAAATGCAGCAATCTCATCTTACACCTAGAGTGCTGTGAAACCAATGGGGTACATGGCTGATGTATAGGTGTGATGCCCCCTGAGCCCTTTAAGAATTAATGGTTGTCGGTCCTGGCTAGTGGATGGTTCTCGCAGTGGTGGCTAAGTGGAGATATTTGATGTAAAAGGTTGGTTAGAAAACGCTAGAGGACAAGAGCTTAGTGGAAATGCAATGTTTATTGGAATGGCGACTTTAGCCACGCGAATTCTTCGGTCATCGTGGCTTTGGCGCCATAGCCTTCTAACTTAACTTGAAGTAGCCAGTCTTCCAATATGCAAATGATGAAGTACTTTTCTTTACTGGGAAACTTAACAACTCTTCTTGGTGGATGGATTGAGCTCAGCGCTATAAAGTAACACTAAATGATACAAGTGGAGATGCTTACAGTTGTGTATCTTCGACGTCTACCTCCAAATTGGTGAAAAATCAAAAAGTGAAAAAAAATTTAATTTATTTAGAAATGAAAGAATGCATGCATCCTTTCACTGGAGGCCTCCATTCAAAGTCAGAAGTTAATTTCACTTTTGGTGGACATAATTGCAAAGTGTTTACTTTTTACCCACATCAGCTGCAGTACCGTTATGCTACCATTAAAATGGGGGGGTGGAAAGGTGTGAAGGGAAGCAGAAGCCCTTCAAATTTCACTGAAGTTGGTGTTTACCAAGATCCCGCTTATTGGTATGTTCATGTAGACCCTTTTGTTGTGCTTAATGTAAGCTGCCTAGAAAGTTCCAAGAATACAGACTGTTAGGGCATATTTAATTCTTTAAAAAACCGACATGTCTTCCCTTTGATTTAGCGTGCCCATATTGTCCCAGCTATCAGACAAAATTTTACATCGCATGAACGCTTTAGAAGCCATGACAGCTTGTCCTAGTTTAGCTTCATCAAGGTCAAGGTGACGTAAAGCCAAGTCAACTAAACAATCGGTACCCAATTTCAGAGTTTACTGGACTATAACCTAGTAATAAGGCACTGCCTCGTGATGAATTATGAACAATATTTGAGCTCAAAAGTGATCGGCTGATTAACTCATTTTGTGGTATATACACTATCTCGATAAGATGGTTTCAATTCAATCCTACCTCAAAAGCTGGAGCGCAACCCTTAATCATTTTTGTTTTGCAATGATTATTGAAGCATTTGGCTTCTTTCAATAGTCCTGCGTAGATATCCGAAACAAAATAAAGCTCTTCATTCCACTCTTGATCCATTGTCTGTTTCAGTTCTTCCGTCCATTCACACAGTTGGTGGAACTGACAGCAGTTGCAGGGATCGTTGGTCTCCTCCCTCGAACAGATACAAGATCCTTTTATAAGTCGTCGGAGGAGAAGCACCACTGCAGAGCACTTCAGGCTTGCAGAGTATTGTACTAATTTGCAGTTTAGTAGACCCAGATCGAAGCAGTACAGGCACAGGGCTGCAGCCTAAATCCAAAAGGTAACTAGTGATAAGGGAGGTGCTTTATAGGAAAGCGTATGAATGTAAAATTTACCCGTTGCAAATCAAATATTTGAGCGACATCATCCATGGCCTGTATGCAGCGTTTGAGAAAGGTATGCGGAGTGGGCAATGGCAGGTCACAGCAGAACAAATTCAGCATAGATGTTTCATTCTCCACAATCTAAAGGGTATAACTGAATCATCGAAAGTAGAACTGACGGCAGGAGGCAGATGCCAAATCGGAAATGCACAAGCTAACCAATTCTACGCAATAGCGGTTGTCAGAGAAAGCGACCAGATCGCGGCGCATGTTATCGCATCCGTCTTCACTTCTGGTCGTGGTGATTCTGTCGCCCACCATGAGAGCTGCCAGTGCTGTCACCACATAATTTCCCATAGTTGCATTTTCACGCCACGGGTAGTGATCCATAAGCCATACAGCCATGTGCAAACCCTTTGTGTCGATTTTCAAGTAGGCTTGCAACTGAGATAAAGAAGAAGAATGAAAAGAATATAAAACTATTTTTGACATCTTAGCCCAAACTTTGCATAAGAGCATTATTGCCTCATTCCTACCATAGTCATCCAGTCGACAATTATGGCACGGTGAAACGTAGTGACGCTGCAATCAAAGGGAAATGTAACGCTGTATTTCCGTGTCAATTCATTATCCCGTTGCACCTCGAAGGAAGGACACTAGGGAGTTCAAGTACAACAACATGGGATATTTTTTAGTTTAAAACAAAGCAGTGATAAATTAAAACATTATACAAATTTACCTCCTCTGTGCCAGATTCTCCTTCAATATACTCGTCAAGCAAATTTTCGCAAGTAGAAACCTCTGTCTTGCCTATAATGCAATGGGTACATGTGACTGAATATACAATGTTTATCATTTAAAAGGAACTTTACCCAAGGCTTATACGTTTCCAAAGAAAGAAGTCCTGCTTCTTAGTTCTAATTGATCTTGTTCGATCATTAAACCTACCTGTACGCTGACCGCTGACTGGTTATTACAGATATTTATGGTTTACTAAGGGGTTTTTAAACGTCTCGTCTCTACCAGTGACAGTTCATCTGAGACAGCATTTGTACACAGTGATAAATTGCCAAAATAGTTATAAAAATCCTACTTTTTGTACACAAAGAGATTCCGTTGATAAAATTGAACACTGCTGACCTAAGCGTAAGTCAAAAGGAGAAGCCGTTTGGGTGCGGCAGGGAGCGATTAAACTGGTTGGTAAATTTACGTCCTGCAAACCAATGCATACCACGTAAGAAAGATCCACATAAATAAGAAATTCTTCATTACCCTGACATAGTCTTCGACAAATGGCACTCCCATCTGGATATACATCTTCACCCATGATGTAGGAGCCAGACTGTCAGTGATAGGACAAAGTTACTTCTGTGCAATCACAGCACAATTCTTAGCCAATGTAATGTTTCGACAGAAATGGCAAAAACTACTCTCCATGGCAAGTGATTCTTTCCACACACGTGAGGCTTATAGAAAAGGTTGTGAGATTTTCCCTTCCTTGGGTGGCCTCTGCTAGGGCTCGGAGGGGATGACCAGAAGGGCATCCTTATAGTGAATTGAATAGACAAGCACAAGAAAACAGAGCTGTAATGGGCTGACATTCTACTCCTTTATGGCCAAAAATTCATAATCCTACTTCTTAGCTTCAAAAGTAGGAAAATCTTACAAATATATCAAATTTTTTGAATATGGGTTAAAAATACACTGGTATTTAGATGCTTTTAAGTGCGTAAATAAAAATTTCTACATAGAAGAAACGCTCAAAAGGCGCGGATTTCTTTCTTAAAGTATTGCACTATATATTTGTTTAAATAAACTTTTCATAACTCTAAAAGTTTAACTTTATTTTAAGTAATCATCTATGGGTTTGTTGATGGCACTATAAAAAGTAGCAAAGCCCACCTTTCGCAGTACGATTTTGGTTCCGGATGGGGTTTTCCCTCACTATCTCGATGAAAAAGGAACTGCTGCTAGCCATTTGCGGCGATGAAGGGAAACTTTCTTGGTGTATCTGCCAAGATGAGCGTGTGAAGTGTTGAAGCGAGTCGCACTCCTCAGCTCTGATTTCGTCTCCCAGCCCGCGAACCACCGCAGTTAAACAGACGCGAGCGCGAACGCAACCTTAACGTCGTGTGGCAAATCAATTTCCAATAAGTCGATAAATCAATGAACTCACAATTCGCTCTGCCATTGGCTGCTGCACACTTTCTCGCTCATCTGTAGGTGGAAGGAGGCGGGCACAATTAAAAAACCCCATTTTCTGCTTGAAAGGCATTAATTCGAGGTCGAGGATATGACCGCATTATTTGCTATGAGTGATGGACAAATCAATGCAAAATATCCACTCAGCTTTTTATAATTCAACATATTTAACACTATCTTATCTGCTGCTTGGTCAGTCTTCCCTGATGACGATTGCAATTTGGATGGCGTTATTTGTCTTACGTGCCTCTTTATTTTCATCTGGCTCCAGAGGCTTCACTTGTTCTGACACGTCATAGATATATTTTATGGCTTAATGCTTGGTCCTCGTAATTTCTCAAAAGGGCCTATCTTTACATGGATCACGTGCTACCCGTCGGGGACTTGTCAGAGAACTTTGATGCATATAATGTTCTGGGGTAGTCCTTGCCACAAAGATGAAAATCTAAAAACGTGTTTGTGATGAATGCGGTCTTGAGACGACAGCGTAGATGGCGTCGATCTGGGCTCAAACTCTTGCAGTTCAACGCGCTTGAGAATTGTGCTGCAGGAAGAATTCATGTTTACTTTAAATTTACATCCTGAATAGGGAATTCTTGATCTCTGCTCAATGGCACAGATTTTACCCTGACTTGTGGGATTCGGTGGTACCTTTTGTGAACGACGATGGCAGAGTTCTCAGCAGAGGCCTCAAGACACCGATGATTACCCGTCTGGCTCATACAAATGGCTGTGCCAAGCCAACCCTTGATGAGAGCAAAGAATTGGTTTGTGGGACGTTCGTGGATCAACGGTGATAACGCGAATGCAGCTAACCCGCCTAATGAAGTGGTGGGTAATCTCTAAGGCATAATGCGTTTCCATTCAATTCTTCATTAAACACAAAGAAGTAACAGAATCTGAGGAATCCAAAGAGGATTGTATTAGATATGATCCACGAGAAAAACCGTTTGTTTATAAGGATGCAGTCTTAGAGACTTTTTGTGGGAATTTTGTCGGTTGCTTAAGCTGAATAGCCTTAAGGGATACGCCGGATTCGGATAGTGTGAGTGAAAAAACAGAAATCGGGGAGGGAAAAGGATTTTCCTCCGGTGGGTTTAAAATCCAACAAAATGTTTAACCATTTGTAAATTATTTGATTAAGTCGATGCAGTCTTATAACTCCCTGCTCCAAGGCATTTAACACCCTCCCACACTCAGATTACACGAGTCTAAATTATAAAAGAATCACTTGTCTCAAATCAGAGAGCACCAAGAAAATGTGCAAAGTGACTAAAATTGCGGGATTCACGGGAATGCAACTCCAAGATACCCGATACCCCAGTTTGTGTGACCGCACAAACTACAAGTAGTCATCTAGCAAAGATCTCTTATAAGCTCAGCTTTCATTTACTTATCTCTATCGTCAGAAGTACCAGCGAGGTGCCTTCACTTATGCATCATCAACGGGTTGAAGGAGAGACTTTGGGATTGTAATATACAATCCCTTCCTTACAGGATGTTGTTTCGGGAACACAGCACGTCCTAAATTTGAAAGTCTATGGTGGTGGTCTAAAGGTAAGATAAGCAGTCTAAATTTTTACGAGAGACGATTAGAGGGATGAATACAGAATGAGTGGAAGCTGGGAAAAAGATACGAAATGGATGAAGCTATGGATCCTAGAGGTATGCACATTGGATTAGTGATTGTGCGGCCAATGAACAAGTAGACTGGCTAATCTGTGGTAAGGATATGAATGGCTCCCAAATGGGTGATTGTATGGAGGCAGATGAAGGAGAGCATACTAGTACTCGACAGTCATGGGTAAATAAATAGCTGACAAGATGTTGGATAGATTGATGAATCCAAGGTGAAGGAATGAATTAATAGAACCATTGCCATTTATCACTATCCAACACGACCTAGCACAATCACTTACCGTTAACTAATGAAGAACACTGCGTCACACATCTGTGACTCTAAGAAAAGGTAGTCAGTTTTAATGTAGCGTATGTGCTATTTCGGTGGCAAATACATCATCAATTTTCTAAGTATTTCTTGTATGAAAGTGTAGGTAATCTTAGAGCCAACGACTCCCCAACCATTAGGTTAACAGCTAGAAGCTCTACCATCCCCACTTCCAGGTCACAAAACACATCTGAGTACTAAAAAGAGCAGAATGCCTGTTATTTTCCCAACCTCTCCAACTTCCAATTCCTGAACATTTTCCAGTAAACCGTATGCTGTTGCGTATTATGCTTCATTTTAATTGCATTTTAGAAAAACAGGAAAGATGCATCAAGATATTTAAACAAGAGAGCATTTTTCGGAAGGGTATGGAAAATAATCCAAACGGATTCGCATTTTCTGGCAAGAAAATGGAAAAAGAATCGAGTTTTGTCTTTATCGAAGTGGAAGGCACGTAGGACAATCACTTTCTGCCACTTGACATTACCACTGGACCAACCCGCTGTCCCATTTTCCAATTTCCTAACGAGTTGACTGCTCTTTGATGCGCGGTTAGGAGAGATGAGGCTGTGTCCTTACCGAGCTGCATTGCTTTGCATTTAGTTGCATGGTCATCATCTCAGATCGGCGTCCAACATTCATGACGGTCAGGTATCAACTTGACTTCCTTTTCAGGCACTTGTACGTTCTTGGGAAGACAATTGGTATCTTAACTACTACTTCCATGACTCCTCCGTTTCGAGGGTTTGAAGGACAATTTAACGTTCCACTGGGACAGATGAAGTAGTAAATACTACTACAGTAATTCAATGAGAGCTGTTCCTACTTTCACAATTTCTTCACTTTCAACTTAACACCCTGAAAAGTAGTCTAGATGAGACCTGGAGTAGTGAATTTACTCCAGAAGCCCTGGATTGATAAAGTCCGTTACATGCGTTAAGTGCCCGCGACTCTTGCAGAAGGACTCGAGCCTCTTGAATTGCCTCATGGCAGGTTGACACAGTGTCAAGAAAATGTTTTGCTTGCCGTAGGGAGGTTCGCAAGAACCACAGCGGCTACTATCTTCATCGATGTCTAGACATGTCGTATGTCCTTCATACCTTTGCACCACTAATTCTGCTTTCCTGCCAACATTGGCGAGACACTTCATTCATTACTCCACGTTGCTGCGTGTACTCATCCACCATCACTGTTACCCACTCACCATTGTAGCAACTAGTTTGCGGCAAGGCTTGATCCACGGCATGTGGCAATGCCACTGCAGCACTAGTTAATATCCTCTTGCCTTTTCGACTCGAACATCCCCTGTGCACAATGCGGCCACGTCGTATGCACCTACGTATCCGGAACATAGTGAAAGAATTACGATTTTTATCTTCCTACTTTTTGACACGGTTTGCATCGATAAGATGCTGCCAATTCTTTCCCCATCCTATCTCTGTCCAGTCCTTTTCGAAATGAGCAAGTTTTCTGCGCACGGTGATGAAGTCGCTTTTGATGACGACGAATATGAGGTCAGTATGGTCTCAAAAATGGCTCATTTGGTCGCCTGTCTTGGTTTTTCATGGAGAACACCTTTGGACGACGTATACCGCAGCACGATTTCGACTGCATATTCGGCAACCTCTGTGCCTGCCAAGTAAAAGTGAGCGGACGTCGGCCTTGCCTTTTGGATTACTATAACCACAAACAGAAAGCAGTCTCTGACGGTCACCAATCCCCCTACCGATTTCTCTACCAACATTATTATTCATGGTGTGGAGCAAGAATGAGTTGCAGTGTATCAAAATCCTAGAGTAGATGATCTACGTGACACCCTTTTGATCTCTATCACGAAGCCAGACTCCTTTATGTAGGCTACTCTACCTTCGCGCATTTATCATACGAAAGTGTTTGCACCAGTAAAAGCTTAAAGCTACTCCCTGAGCAGCATCTAGAGGGATGAATGAGCAACAGGAAGAGAGAGAACGCACAACCTCACAACCCTCACGCACGGAAGCTACCGGGAGTCGGCTAGAATTAGTGGTGCCATTGGCCACCTCTTGAGAGTCATGGACGACATTGCAATCGCCTGCCACAAGGTGGAGTTCCTCTTCATATGGCTTCAATGCTTCCACGATGTTAGTGAAGGCATCATTAGCGTTATTCCACAGTAGGCATTCTTCGTTCCTAGGGCAGACTGTAATGCTTCTTCGCAACAGGCAGCCTTGTCGGAATCTACTATCTATTTCCAGATTGCCTAGTGGATGTCCTCTGCTTGGAGTGCAATAGACAACCAAGGCTTTCATGAAAAGAAAAAGCAATTAGCATGTGAGCTGTCAAGCTTCATAGAGTTGCAAAAGAAGGCATCTAGAAGTCACGCATGATAGTCAGTTTGCTGTGGAGGTGGGCAGGGAAGAACGTAGGCAATGAATACGTAGTCATGGATGGACTTCCACTTGGCGCAGGATTGGATCAGGATACTACTCTCCTAATGGAATGCAAAGAACTTGAGGTCAACTGAAAGGTATAATAGGTATGTTCATGTTTATCAAATGATAGTGCCGAGCCAATTGTGGGACGTTAATGGAGAGATGGTGACGAATTGGATGCAGCAGATCGTACTGTTTGAGATGGATCAGTGAAATGGTAGGCATTCTTCACCCCATTACTCATTTCCATTCTCTGTTCTCACAATTGCCTAGTCCACTAATGCGTTAATGATGAGCCTGGCGTCACATATATGTGACATTCGGGGCTACCAATTCAGACTGTATTCACCAAAAACCCTCCTCTCCAAATATTTTGAAATGCTTGCAAATTTACGCAACAAATGTGTTTTAATGTAAGCAAGAGCACTAGTCTTTATCATTTCCCCACTCTCATAATAGAATGAAAAATATGATTTACATGTTCCTTCTTGATGCATTTGAATAACATCCTGCTAAGCAATGCAGTGTAAAGTGGCGTAACATGAATAATCAGCACTGAGGTAACACTGAGAAAAATTGAGAGGATCGAAGTTAAGAATCTCACTCACTCTGTGCTATCAAGACCTACAGTGCAACCGGTACAGTCTTGTCCACTATCGCCTAATCTCTCACCTTAGTTTCTCTATCAAGGTCTACCGATGCAGCATGACCACGTATTGAACCCTCACAATTTTACCCTGCAAGCTCCCAAAGAAGAGTTTTGCATCGCAAACGAAGAACATGGCATTTTCCCACTTCTACTACTTGAGGTAAATGTCTCCGGCAAGTGCAACTGATGCACGCAGATTGTAGCATACCCGCTGCAATTGGTGGTGCTACCTCTGTACTGCCTCTCAAATGGCATCTTTGCTTCTCTCCATTTGTTAGTATCCCATGAATATCAACAACCCATTCATCATGAGGTGGTAGTTTCGCCTCCTCCCTCTCTACCCTGCCAAATTCAGCAGACTTGCCAGTCTAGGTGGGTCTCTGTCTTGTGCAACATGAAGGGAACATGCAGGGAAACCAGGACAAGAACCAAAATTTGAGGCAACTGCAAAGAAAAAGGCTCCCAAGCCTCCATTCTACCTCTTGAAGGCGTGATCGACTGCAAACCATTTGTCATTCAAGTGGTGATTAGTGCCGATGGAAATCTACTAACGATGTTTAATTCTGCAAGTATGGATCACTACTCGAATGTATTGGGAGTACACTCATCAAAACGCGCTTTTCATCCCTATTTTGCCAGACAGCACTGCCACTCCTTCCATATCAAAGCGAATTTCTTCTCACAAGACGGTTTGGCAATGGTGTAGCGCACAAAGTCTTGAGTTGCGTCCTTCATTCTACTGATTTGCTAGTCGTGCGTGTTTCTAGGCAAATCGTCGAATTGTGTTAAATATTGGCCGAATTCTATGGAGGGCACAAAGCCGTAGCCAAGGAAGGCTAGTATATGCTCACAGGAAAAGCGGAAGAGGAAGGGTGATGAGGGAGCGAGACAGTTACAGGAGGTACCATTTCCAATATTTATGTGAAATGGTCTAAGCGACGCTTCTTTAATTACATAAACTGCACAATTAGTAAAATCGGCTCCTTACTGTAGAAATATGCAGTTACGGCATACTTGTGCTCTTACTTGACACCACTGTAGGGCGACCTTCAACCTCAGTAATGAAGATGGCTTTTTGTTGCTTCGTCCACTTGTTGAAGGGTTTTCTGTCCCATGAGTTTAGGTGAGCATGGTAGCAAGACTTAAAGTAAGCAAAGCATCGTTTCGAATCTGCGTCCCATTTTGCCATTGGCTAAGCATTTCTTGGTGTACTCGAATCATCGAAACACGAACACGCATGGATATCCAGCCAGAAGAGTCCATAGTATTTTGTTATTTTTGGGCTTTTTTTTCGATTTTGAGGCAGCGCTTTATTAGAGCTATATGTGATGTATGATATTGGTGGGAGAGAGAGGTAGATGGAGGACGTGGCAGCTGGGGCACTACCATTCCTACTTGTGTCACTGACGTGAAAATCAAGTAGTTATGCCCTGCCAAGGCATTCAATCAACGCATCACCCACACTCACACCCACCCCCACACCTTCTGCAATGCTTCTGTCTATTACATAACTTCCTATGCCCTCCCTTTTCTTTCCTTTTTCAGGTTAACTGTCTACAGTTCATGTGGTAGAAGAAATAAGGTGAAGGAAAGGAAGTCCACTTTGAATGCTCTGATGGCAGCCACCTTGTGATGGGGACAATGGATGAGGTCACTATCCTCGCCATCGTGGTGTCTACATGTGGCACGTCCTTGCTAAGCTTTCAGTGCGTGTTCAAACTTCATGTCCCAACATGGTTGGGTGCCCGATCTATCTCGAATCGGTACGCCAAGTGAATGGTAGAGCATTGCAAAGAATGGAGGAAGGGGAGAGTGCGAGGAAGGGACGTAGAGAGAGGCACGGAGAGAGAGTATTTACCACTTGCAAATACTCCAATTTGTGCGATTGCCTTCCGCTGATGTTCAACTTCTTCCATTGAGTATCCACTTTCTCTGTCAGACCTCATTACTCTCTCTCATCACTTCCTTGCGGTAGAGCTCTGTAACGCCTCTCACTGCAGCACTTACATCCGCACAAATTTATCCACCTGAAGTGAATGCCAGCATTCGTTTTCTCGGAGGATACTGCACAGTATGCTGGTAAGTTCTAACGCTCTTTTTTCTTGGAGTACCGCCTCCATCCCAGCCTGATATGGAGCAGTTGTTGACTACTATGCTGAAAACCAACTTGTACACTGAGGAAACTGAAGAGGAAGCCCACATAAGCACAATATGCAATGTCCTGATTGAGGTTCCATT
>NW_020170632.1:0-1658 GCF_000524195.1 Echinococcus granulosus | reverse complement strand
AAAACATTTCGCTTTCACGTCAGGCTGATGCTCGCCACGTGTAGTCACGCTACCGATACACTACACGTGACATTTAAACAGCTCCTGGGAGCATATTTAGTGGTTCAGACTGCAGATGCTTCCGAATAGCTTGTACATATAGCTAAATTTCCTCTCTAGCCAATTTCCCACAACGCTTGTGTACTGATCAGCACCAACATACTCTGATTTAATGTGCTCCTATAAAATGGTTGCATTGAGTGTGTATGACCGAGGACTCGTGGAGAAGAATGCTCGAGGTACTGTCAACAGCCTTGCAGTTAGTCACCTCGGCAAGGCTTGGAGTTAAATGCAGGAGGAGGAGGAGGAGGTGTAGGGCCTTACTGTTATTTCTTCTGCTTGACTGTGACCACTGCTGCACAGTACACATTCATTAGTTCTAAAATGACGTCGTTGTCTTCCTCATCACCCGAGATTTTGACACCTAAATTCCAATGAAAGCAACTTTCTCAACAGGTAACTTTGCCCATCTGAATGGCACTAGTGAGACCATGACACTCAATCGTGGCCTACAACTTCTTGTATCTCACTCGAATGAAGAGTGCCAGAAGACGAACAGGTAGCTGAATGGCATTGGCGGTGCATCATGCACGACCACACACAGAACCTCTATTTTCTCCTGACGTGAAATCTACCCCTTCATTCTCTTGTGACCAAAATCGAAAAGGCTGGCTAAGTGGAATTTATGAAGCTAATTTGTTTGCGCCATGTGATGAATTCCCGTTAGAAGACAACTAACGTGAGCATGGTTCGGTCTCCAATGTCGCCTTTTCTTTTGCCTCTACTGGGTCTTCATAGAGGGCGCCTTTGCACGGTGTCTAATACAGTTGGCTTTAAATCGCGGATTCAGCGATTATTGTGACTGCTGCGGTAAAATAAGCAGAAGTGCGGCATTTCCTTGTGGGTAGCGATGACCACGAATAGACTGCACTCCCGACAATCCTCACATTCTTCACATAGTTTGTTGACCACACTATGAATTATGCTGAGGGACGGGATTGTGGTGTCACTGACAGTCGCAGTGTGCCGAATCCAACGGATGCCCCATCGATGTTTGCCCTTGATGCAGGATTCCCTCCTGCCTGCTGCCCTGCCTGTACGCATTTATCCACCTGAAGTAGATCTACCAGTTAGTCAACTCGAACGGTAGCATTCAGTTTGTTAATTCGTTGTACCGTCCACAGAGGAATCATGGTTATCATGCCCAAAGGCGCAATGAAGGTGTTTGGCCACATTCGGGAAGGTGGTCCAATCACTCGGTTGGAGAGTGTTAGGCAAGCTCAGCAAGGATATCAAGATATCGTCAAAATGAGCCTTCTTTTTGTTCTAAGGAGAACGTCTGTATATTTGTCATACGTTTGCGGCATATCAGCAAAAGCACTTCTTATGGGGGAATGTTGCTGCTTTGAAAACCTTTACACAGGAAGTAAATGAATTGTGAGAGAATAAAGAGCCTTGACTGGATAGTATAGCAGTATCTCACGACTTGACTCCCGCACCGGTGACACGAGGTGGAAGGGGTAGTGCTCCTGCTACCATGCCATCCCTCCCTTTCACTCCCACCACTATTCCACGGCATCTGTACATTTAATTCGAGGCAACTTGATGTTATGCAGATC
>NW_020170633.1:44522-52890 GCF_000524195.1 Echinococcus granulosus | reverse complement strand
TATTGCCATTACTGGTGACTGTGGTGTGACGATGAAACACCCCTCCAGTCTGCAGTCACAAATGACTGACTATTCGATGCAACTCCTCCCAGCCCTAATAAATGGGTTCTCCAAATCGCATCTACTATCAAAGTCAACCAACATTTGTCTACCTGACAAATTGTGCGTTATTTGGAAATGTGTGAAGTTGCTTGTTTTGCATGATAAAGGCACTCATTTCCATAGCAACATTGATCCATTTTGACAGTAAAACAAACTTAATCAAGCCAAAGGACTTTTTGTTTTTAAAAGGCATTTTGTTTTTGTTGTTGCACGCCTCCTAACCTGTTAATGCATTTAGTCTGTACCCTATGTGTATGGGCCAGACCTTTTGATCTGACAAAAGCAGCATTATTTGCGTCTACTACACGAAGTTAGCATCCCTTTGTGATATCCCCCGCGTAAGTGAGCTCCCCCAAATGGAGGGTAGTAACTATACATTATTTGTTAGCTCTCATGAAGAAGAGGGTGTGTTCATCCTACTAAACCTTTAATGCTTCCCCAATTCAATGTTCAAAATGCACTTGGGAAAGCATTAATGGCATTTCTGTTACTTTACCGATTGTAACAAAATCTATATTAAAGGCAGCTTTTAAAACTAGTTCGTGCTTTGTAAAAGGAAACAGTAAGAAAAATCTTTGATTCCCATTGAGGCGCAAAAATTCGAATTTTTTAAATTAAGCTAAAATTGCAAAAGAAATTTAAAACACGATTAAGAAAATGACTACTCACTTTTTTCCTATCCTCCAGTTAATGTATTCACTGACCTTCGCTTTTAATTAAGTAAACTTGCTCCATTTACAGCATCTGCGTGATGTTAAACTGTTCGAGGTTGCCTTTTGCTCTAATAAAGTTTATTACTTTTAAGTATTGCTTTCGTGTTTAAAAAACCATTGTAGTTAGGCTGAGCCACCAGTGGTTAATGCTAGAAAATACTAAATTGAATGTGCTACACCCACTTTCACAGTCAGCAACCAATTTTCTCTGTCACTAAATGGGCGAGTTATAGAACCTCGACTCTTCCCTGGAGATGCAAGAAGCCACGATTCCTGGGCAGAACACATCATGGTGACGCAAAGAGGGGCGGAGGGGCGGGCATGTCTTGAAGGCCAGATGGCCCGTGGGAGGAGCAATAGCAGAGTTCAAAATTTGCCAGTTACCAGAAAGAGGACTTCAGCATTTGACGCACGGCAAGATTTTTAGTAAAGGAATTGAAGAGCGAGTTGTCAGTAGAGTAAAAAAGGCTGTTTATCAGCATTACGACGAGCGAATTAACACTCATTTATTTGAAGTCGGGCCGAAATATCCACTTAAGTACCACTGTCCATTAGTCATTCAAGTGGTGAAATCCCAGTGGGGTAGGTGACCAAGTAAACATGGAGTTTAGCAGGCAGGCAGTCACGCTGTCATAAAAGTAGGCGGATGAGTTGATAGACAGTCTTCTGGTGTTCGAAATGCCCCCTGTGTAGTCAAAAGGATTTGTCAACACACCCGCATGGGTAGGAAGCCTATCGGAAAATGCTTCCAATGATGCGTAGGCATCACCCATTATCAAGATTTGCCCATCTATCATAACCGGAGTGCCAGAATGAAATACAGTTGGCGAAAACGTGAGAATCACTGTGACTTGGTTCAGCTGATGTCAATATTACGTGAGATACTAAGTTTACCACAATTTGGCGGTGAATTATTTGTTCTGGTAGAAGAAATAAATTTAGAAAGTATTTATGCGCAAGCGAGTTGCAGATACTTACTATTTGTAATTCCATCTGGAGTTGACGCTACTGCCTCAACCGCTAATCGCATTTGTCACATTAGTCCCACTTGTGACCCTCAGTGCTTCGACTTAAAGCAAACTCTATTGCTGACACACCAATCAAAGACAGGCTCGAATCGTGGTTACTGAACGACAGGGAATTTAGAGGCCAATGTGCTGCTTAACAATTAATCTAGTCTTTTGTTAGGCATTTCATTTGGGGAGGGAAATGCCTCTAAAATGGAGAGTGATAATAGGCCAGTGACTGCAGTGGTAGAAGTGGTGAGGCGAGGAGGCTATCCTGGTAGGTGTGTTGGTGGCTTGAATCATAGTGCTTGCCACAAGGCATTTTAGTGTCGTGTCCTCATTGGTAAGCTGCAAGCGGTGTTGCAGTGCTCTCCTTCGCTCACAATTGACATCCAACGTTCCTTGTGTGCTCGACTGGATAAAAGCTCAATGCACTACTGCAGGCACAACTTGCACTGTCCATATGCCGTGCAGCCCTCACCAGAGCCAATTTCTTCTTTCGAGTGGAGACTTCTGTGTCTCCGTCAGGTCTCTCTTAGTAGAGATCCAATTTTTATTTCAATAAAAGCGTTCAGAGGTAATTTACCTTTAATCTAGTCCTTATAAAAATTTGTTGTGCACAAGACAATTTAAAGACCATTATTCCTTCAAACAGCATCCTAGGGTCACTTAAATTACTTTGCTACTTGTCTACTTCGCTTTGTCCTCATACCAGAACTCCGCCTTTGAAGCAATCCCTAATTTATGTAAATTGCTTTCAAGGATCCCTTCGTTATTCCTTATGTACAGTGCTCCTGCTCGAGGGTTTACACATCAGGAGTAAATCCTTGATCATTACTGTTGACTCCCGTTGGGATTATATTCGCAGATTAATTCAGCAGGTTATGAATTAATTTCTACAAAAAGCTGACCGATTTCTTTTTTTCAAAAGACTTAAATCTTAAAATCCTCCTTGCATTCATTTCTTTCTAATACAGGGCTGTGTTAACTAACTTATCAAGAAGACAACGAAAATTCCATTTTGAAAAGCGTTTCGTTTACTAGATTCTTTCGATGATATATCCTCAAGACTAAGCTTCAATGACTGAAGGACACATTTCTTTAACCATGCATTCCAACTCAATTTCGAGGGAAATGGAAATGCACGTGCAAAGGTGGCGGAATTTCCTGATCCGTAAAATCATAAAAGAGGGAAACAACGCTGTGACGAGAGGAGTCTGTTGAATAATCAGCGAACGATATTTTAAGGTAAATATAATTAGTGACGATTAGCATCTAGTTTCTAAATTTTGTTAGAAAATACTGAGAAATTTACAATCATCTTCTTGGTCAAATGGACGTCTATACAAGCATTCAACTTCCACAATATTTTAAACCGTTTCTACAAAAATACCTTTGAATCTCAGAGTGGTGTCAGCTATGCTTGAAACAAATAGCGCTGATGGCACAGAGGTACACTCTTTTGTGCTTACTTATCTCCAGCTGTCAAAATGAAAAACCTAGACATTTAAGCTTCCATCTACCAAGAACAACAGGGTCGATCTCACAGTGTTAAGCATTTTTCACCTCAAAGGTTTTGTTGATCATCCAGCCTCTTCATTTAGCATTTTATGCATTCTCAAGAGGTACCCACACTTGTGTCATCGAGACAACTTCTAGCCAGAAGTTAGTAGCTTCAATCTAGCGAGGTGTGTGGAACTCCATTTGCATCACCGAAGCTCAGACAGTAAATGTCTTTATTCATATGGAGGCTGCAGTTTCACTTTCTTCATTTCTCTTGAATTCGTTGAGGTTCCCTCCCACCTCTAGCGAGAAACTACTTTCTCCACTGGCAACAAATTTTTATTCCGATTTCTTTAGTTAGAGGGTACTTTAGCAGCCACAAAATGCCATTTGCATCTCAGTGGTGACTATCACCACTCAATGGCTTCTCTGCCACTTATCACCAGATGTATTTAAACATCAATTCGCTTCGTTAACATTCGGAATTTGGCTAGTATTCTTCTGTTGTTTGCAAAGAGAGTGGGTTAGAACAGCTCCTGCGTTTCAGCATTAATCTTCCTATGAGAGCAACTGTATGTCTAGGATTGATTAGTGAACAAATTAAATATTAATACACGAATACAAACGACTTGGCGATGTAAACAACGGCTTTGCACAAAAAGAGTTCAAGTGGCATTCACCACAACTCATTGTGTACAAAATGCAACCACTTTGGAGGTAGACAATTTTATGGTCGAGGTTGTGGTCGACCTCTGTTCTGCCATGCAGAAATGCTCGATGCTGTAAGAATGCAGTATTGCCATTACTGGTGACTGTGGTGTGACGATGAAACACCCCTCCAGTCTGCAGTCACAAATGACTGACTATTCGATGCAACTCCTCCCAGCCCTAATAAATGGGTTCTCCAAATCGCATCTACTATCAAAGTCAACCAACATTTGTCTACCTGACAAATTGTGCGTTATTTGGAAATGTGTGAAGTTGCTTGTTTTGCATGATAAAGGCACTCATTTCCATAGCAACATTGATCCATTTTGACAGTAAAACAAACTTAATCAAGCCAAAGGACTTTTTGTTTTTAAAAGGCATTTTGTTTTTGTTGTTGCACGCCTCCTAACCTGTTAATGCATTTAGTCTGTACCCTATGTGTATGGGCCAGACCTTTTGATCTGACAAAAGCAGCATTATTTGCGTCTACTACACGAAGTTAGCATCCCTTTGTGATATCCCCCGCGTAAGTGAGCTCCCCCAAATGGAGGGTAGTAACTATACATTATTTGTTAGCTCTCATGAAGAAGAGGGTGTGTTCATCCTACTAAACCTTTAATGCTTCCCCAATTCAATGTTCAAAATGCACTTGGGAAAGCATTAATGGCATTTCTGTTACTTTACCGATTGTAACAAAATCTATATTAAAGGCAGCTTTTAAAACTAGTTCGTGCTTTGTAAAAGGAAACAGTAAGAAAAATCTTTGATTCCCATTGAGGCGCAAAAATTCGAATTTTTTAAATTAAGCTAAAATTGCAAAAGAAATTTAAAACACGATTAAGAAAATGACTACTCACTTTTTTCCTATCCTCCAGTTAATGTATTCACTGACCTTCGCTTTTAATTAAGTAAACTTGCTCCATTTACAGCATCTGCGTGATGTTAAACTGTTCGAGGTTGCCTTTTGCTCTAATAAAGTTTATTACTTTTAAGTATTGCTTTCGTGTTTAAAAAACCATTGTAGTTAGGCTGAGCCACCAGTGGTTAATGCTAGAAAATACTAAATTGAATGTGCTACACCCACTTTCACAGTCAGCAACCAATTTTCTCTGTCACTAAATGGGCGAGTTATAGAACCTCGACTCTTCCCTGGAGATGCAAGAAGCCACGATTCCTGGGCAGAACACATCATGGTGACGCAAAGAGGGGCGGAGGGGCGGGCATGTCTTGAAGGCCAGATGGCCCGTGGGAGGAGCAATAGCAGAGTTCAAAATTTGCCAGTTACCAGAAAGAGGACTTCAGCATTTGACGCACGGCAAGATTTTTAGTAAAGGAATTGAAGAGCGAGTTGTCAGTAGAGTAAAAAAGGCTGTTTATCAGCATTACGACGAGCGAATTAACACTCATTTATTTGAAGTCGGGCCGAAATATCCACTTAAGTACCACTGTCCATTAGTCATTCAAGTGGTGAAATCCCAGTGGGGTAGGTGACCAAGTAAACATGGAGTTTAGCAGGCAGGCAGTCACGCTGTCATAAAAGTAGGCGGATGAGTTGATAGACAGTCTTCTGGTGTTCGAAATGCCCCCTGTGTAGTCAAAAGGATTTGTCAACACACCCGCATGGGTAGGAAGCCTATCGGAAAATGCTTCCAATGATGCGTAGGCATCACCCATTATCAAGATTTGCCCATCTATCATAACCGGAGTGCCAGAATGAAATACAGTTGGCGAAAACGTGAGAATCACTGTGACTTGGTTCAGCTGATGTCAATATTACGTGAGATACTAAGTTTACCACAATTTGGCGGTGAATTATTTGTTCTGGTAGAAGAAATAAATTTAGAAAGTATTTATGCGCAAGCGAGTTGCAGATACTTACTATTTGTAATTCCATCTGGAGTTGACGCTACTGCCTCAACCGCTAATCGCATTTGTCACATTAGTCCCACTTGTGACCCTCAGTGCTTCGACTTAAAGCAAACTCTATTGCTGACACACCAATCAAAGACAGGCTCGAATCGTGGTTACTGAACGACAGGGAATTTAGAGGCCAATGTGCTGCTTAACAATTAATCTAGTCTTTTGTTAGGCATTTCATTTGGGGAGGGAAATGCCTCTAAAATGGAGAGTGATAATAGGCCAGTGACTGCAGTGGTAGAAGTGGTGAGGCGAGGAGGCTATCCTGGTAGGTGTGTTGGTGGCTTGAATCATAGTGCTTGCCACAAGGCATTTTAGTGTCGTGTCCTCATTGGTAAGCTGCAAGCGGTGTTGCAGTGCTCTCCTTCGCTCACAATTGACATCCAACGTTCCTTGTGTGCTCGACTGGATAAAAGCTCAATGCACTACTGCAGGCACAACTTGCACTGTCCATATGCCGTGCAGCCCTCACCAGAGCCAATTTCTTCTTTCGAGTGGAGACTTCTGTGTCTCCGTCAGGTCTCTCTTAGTAGAGATCCAATTTTTATTTCAATAAAAGCGTTCAGAGGTAATTTACCTTTAATCTAGTCCTTATAAAAATTTGTTGTGCACAAGACAATTTAAAGACCATTATTCCTTCAAACAGCATCCTAGGGTCACTTAAATTACTTTGCTACTTGTCTACTTCGCTTTGTCCTCATACCAGAACTCCGCCTTTGAAGCAATCCCTAATTTATGTAAATTGCTTTCAAGGATCCCTTCGTTATTCCTTATGTACAGTGCTCCTGCTCGAGGGTTTACACATCAGGAGTAAATCCTTGATCATTACTGTTGACTCCCGTTGGGATTATATTCGCAGATTAATTCAGCAGGTTATGAATTAATTTCTACAAAAAGCTGACCGATTTCTTTTTTTCAAAAGACTTAAATCTTAAAATCCTCCTTGCATTCATTTCTTTCTAATACAGGGCTGTGTTAACTAACTTATCAAGAAGACAACGAAAATTCCATTTTGAAAAGCGTTTCGTTTACTAGATTCTTTCGATGATATATCCTCAAGACTAAGCTTCAATGACTGAAGGACACATTTCTTTAACCATGCATTCCAACTCAATTTCGAGGGAAATGGAAATGCACGTGCAAAGGTGGCGGAATTTCCTGATCCGTAAAATCATAAAAGAGGGAAACAACGCTGTGACGAGAGGAGTCTGTTGAATAATCAGCGAACGATATTTTAAGGTAAATATAATTAGTGACGATTAGCATCTAGTTTCTAAATTTTGTTAGAAAATACTGAGAAATTTACAATCATCTTCTTGGTCAAATGGACGTCTATACAAGCATTCAACTTCCACAATATTTTAAACCGTTTCTACAAAAATACCTTTGAATCTCAGAGTGGTGTCAGCTATGCTTGAAACAAATAGCGCTGATGGCACAGAGGTACACTCTTTTGTGCTTACTTATCTCCAGCTGTCAAAATGAAAAACCTAGACATTTAAGCTTCCATCTACCAAGAACAACAGGGTCGATCTCACAGTGTTAAGCATTTTTCACCTCAAAGGTTTTGTTGATCATCCAGCCTCTTCATTTAGCATTTTATGCATTCTCAAGAGGTACCCACACTTGTGTCATCGAGACAACTTCTAGCCAGAAGTTAGTAGCTTCAATCTAGCGAGGTGTGTGGAACTCCATTTGCATCACCGAAGCTCAGACAGTAAATGTCTTTATTCATATGGAGGCTGCAGTTTCACTTTCTTCATTTCTCTTGAATTCGTTGAGGTTCCCTCCCACCTCTAGCGAGAAACTACTTTCTCCACTGGCAACAAATTTTTATTCCGATTTCTTTAGTTAGAGGGTACTTTAGCAGCCACAAAATGCCATTTGCATCTCAGTGGTGACTATCACCACTCAATGGCTTCTCTGCCACTTATCACCAGATGTATTTAAACATCAATTCGCTTCGTTAACATTCGGAATTTGGCTAGTATTCTTCTGTTGTTTGCAAAGAGAGTGGGTTAGAACAGCTCCTGCGTTTCAGCATTAATCTTCCTATGAGAGCAACTGTATGTCTAGGATTGATTAGTGAACAAATTAAATATTAATACACGAATACAAACGACTTGGCGATGTAAACAACGGCTTTGCACAAAAAGAGTTCAAGTGGCATTCACCACAACTCATTGTGTACAAAATGCAACCACTTTGGAGGTAGACAATTTTATGGTCGAGGTTGTGGTCGACCTCTGTTCTGCCATGCAGAAATGCTCGATGCTGTAAGAATGCAGTGATCAGCACAGTCACCCTCAAGCTAAATATTTACACCAACATAATCTCGGCAGAGTAATGTATTTCCTAAACTAGGAAATGAGGCGAATGTGCAGTCCACTGCTTTTGGTGTGATTACTAAATGTCAGT
>NW_020170633.1:37470-44422 GCF_000524195.1 Echinococcus granulosus | reverse complement strand
GGCAGCAGAATTTGAAGGCTTTAATGCGTGAAACTTAGTGCACTGCTTCCGTTGCTTGTTCAAATCTTGGTTTTAGTAACGGGACACTAAGACCTCCTTCGCTGTGCCTGCATTAGGCGGTCTGAACTCTGACCCATGTCAGTAGCGCCCAAATCCTTCACTCCGTCACCAGTACACATTCTGCCCTAGCGTTGTGTCTTCTCTTGCACTCAAGGAAGTGTTGAGAAGCTATATTAAAGCATTTCAATTGTAAGGGCAATTGACTGAAAGTAAACTGAAATTTCGTGGGTAACACATCCTCGCAAAGGCGAAAGCTCCAAGAAATTTAAAATTCCTCTATGCTTTACCACAATTTCTACCTTTCGAAGAGGGCAGCATCTTATATGCAACTGTAAAATGCCACATCAAGTGCTCTAAAGAGAAAGCCTCTCTAAAACAGAGGAAGGCGAACGAAGCTGTTTGGTCTCTAGGATTGTGGCAACTCCTCACCTCGACATCGCCACAGCAAACAACCCGATGGCTCAGTTAATTGTATAATGGGCATGTCATTTCCCTCGGACACATATCCTCGTCAATTACTTAAGCGATTGTTCAAGCGTGTCATTTTGCAGTCCAAGTAAGCACACACTAAATGCTAAGGTGGGAAGGCTGTGGTTTGGGCATTCTAGGTATGTGCGCAGGATCATGTTTTGTCATAAATTAAGAGTGATTTTTTGGAATGAAAACGAATTACTTAGAGGTGTGAAAGGTGGGTCAGAAAGTGGTTGATGTGGTACAGCGTGTCACCCTATTAAACAACTTATTTTCATTTGGTTAGCCATCATGGCAAATCGTTGTGGAGCATCAAAAGCGGAGGAGACTTGAGCCCCTTAAAATTACTTCGTGCTTTGCTACCTAATTCCCTAATGTGTCATGTGCTTATCAGCTTACTCCATGTACCGGAATTGTTCACCAATCCTACTGCACTGTGACAGCAGATAATTTGTTTACAAGTTTACATCAACAGACAGACTGGCAGCATCTATGCACTCGCAATTTTATCACCTATTTTGCAACTTAGTCGTTAAGTGTGTGCCTACACGTGCATAAAATTCACTGCTGTTTGCATTTTCTGCACTCCTCTATAAATCCTGTTTCATCAGGAAGCAGTGGTGCATTTCTAACTTTAGCAAATGAAAGTGGCACTGCATATGCTTTTGATCAATCATTATGAGGGCAAATTCTTCCATTGTTTCAAAATTTAAATGGACTGAATCGAAGATGCAGATTGCAGCCATTTAGACGCCTAACGACTTCGGGACCCGGCACTTTCACCGACTGACTAATATACGATCCAGCCTACTTTTGTGTCCTTTCGTCACTACCGAATCGGAAAGTATGCACTGATCCCTTGGAGTCACCCTACCATTCAGTGGAATATGCTTCTACTCTCATCGGTTTTGCGCGGCATATTTTCCAAACACTTTCACACACGTGTTGCAAGATCGAGGAACATCGCAGAGACATCCAGATTAGACATGACCGTAAATCAAATGAAAATGAGTTTTGGTTGGCATAACACTCCCGTAACTCTATCAGCCACTTGCAGTCCTTGTCTTTGGGACTCTAAGTGCCTTGTTATCAGTGAGAAGAAATCACGGCTGATGTGTGGCAAAACGCAATTCTCCAAACTCACTTTAAAAGTTCAAACCACACCCACTCAAATGTGACAGCATTTATTTATCTGCTTATGCTCTAAAATGGCATATTTGAGCGAAGGTTTATTATTGAGGGGATTTTTGTCCAAGGGAATTGACATGCCCATTACGCAGCCAGCTGAGCCATCAGTTGTTTCCAACGCGATATCGTGACGAGGATATGCCACAATGGGGAAGATCAGAGGTCTCCTTTGTTTCTTTTTCTGCTTTTAAACAATCTTCCGTTTTGCGCACTTGATACGTGATTTTTTCTGCTGCGCATCAGGTGTCCTCTAACGCTCTTTTTTATAAAATCATTGTTTTCTCCACGTAGGTTTTACTATTTTTGTGCTGAATTGTTAATTTCTGGTGCGATGTTTTCTGCTGAAAACAGAAACAGTTCCGACTCAATGCTTCCCTAAATAGCAGAAGAAAGAGGGGCAGATTGCAGGTGTTAACGAAGTGGAATGATTTGGTAGTACAACCTCGTCTCGTTGTTTTTCTTTGGTGTTCAACTTTGTGCTGATTAGTGAAAGTCAGCACTGCAATGCAAATGGCACTTTGTGGAGGCTAAAGGGCAATCTCGCTACCGAGATAGGGAGGAGAATTGGCTGCCAGCGATGTGTACACTGTCGAGTAGGAGCACTTTCCATGAGGATTACGGAGAGTGGCTGAAAGAAATTTGAATAGATTGAGGGAAGCCGACTAATTGCAGGTTAATTTCAATGACACCCAAACATTGTGTAAAGACACAACTGGATACAGATATATACGTAATGCATTCAACACGAATGATGATCGAGTGGTAAAGGAAGCAGTATAACATAAAACGGAAGAACTTGACATTATTTTACCCATCTCTCTTTTCATCTGTGCACAGTAGATAGGTGCATATCCAGGATGATTATCTGCAACGTCTTATGAGATGCTGCTGTGGGCAGTAAACAAATTGCGACTGTCCCTATGAGAACTACATAGTAAAGTGAATACTCCATCAAAATGACGTGATCCGCTGCATTGATGGATGCACGGCAAGATGGAAGTACAATTGGGACCTACAGTAGCGCACTGAGAATCCGTCTCACAACGCATGCAAGTAGCAGTGGGTGTCAGATGTGAGTGACACGACACCAAAGACACTTCGTCTAAGTGCGAAGCACCAAATGTCATATCACCCACTTACCCACCATTACAGCCTTTACGCTTTATCACTCCCACCACTGCACTCGGCAGCCATTTACCCCTGACTACACTGCCCTTTGGGAACCTTTCGCGCCCCTAAACGAAACGATTGACAAAAGAAGAGGTTTATTAGCAAACATTGCATTGGCCTCCAAATGTCATGTCAGTCGGCAACAATAAATGGATCCCACCTACAATTGGTGTGTCAGTGGTAAGATTTACTTCTAGTCGAAACATTTGGTGCTACTAATGCAGCTGATGGTGGTCATGCAACCAAAGATGGAGAGATCCTCTTCAATTCAAGATAAACTTGTACACCATCCTCCATTGCAAATGCCCGCTCTGTAATCACGCTACTTTCGCCAAAGCCAAATGATTTGCCTTGACAGCAAAGTGAGCACAACGGAGAATTACGCGAACATAACATCATTTGATCCAAGTCACAATCATTTTAACCTCTTTGCCAATGAGATTTCACTCTCATGTACCGGTTCAGGCAGACAGACACCGACAGACAAATTTTGATGCCGAGTGATGCTGGCTGCTCAGTGGAGGGATTTTTCTCCACCCTTCCTCCTCTTGTGTGTGTGTTGACTCACACTTTTGGATAAAGTAATGGGACTGTGCACAGGGCGTATTTGGCACGTTAAAGGCTCGTTTACCTGCCCACCCGCCTACTTACCTTGCTGGCTGCTTATCTCACCGACTGCCTGACTGACTGACTGGGACATCACGCTGCTGTCTAATGCATTCCCAATGGAGTATGAAATTCACCTTAACGACTGATGGAGAATGACACTTAAGACGACCTCTCCTCCACCCGTCTCCATACATCTGGGTGTTAATTCATTCTCCATACCACCTACAAACTACTTCGGCCTTGTTGACAACTAACATTTTGATTCCTGCACTTACAAATTGCATTTGCAGTAAGGGAAACGAAATGGATGTCTATTTGGGAAGCATAATTTCCTAATAGCGAATTTCATTAAACTGAGGGGAAGCACTACACAATAAACCATTCACTCAGCAAGTATCATGTAGTCAGGACTGCTTTATACTCCTCTTTCCTTTCGACCACAATCTTGGATTTATTGGCACATTTTTAATCAAATTTGAATCATGTTGTGAGGAGTCGTCCCGTAATTTGCCAGCATTAGGGTGCACATCCCTTAGTAAGATGCCCTACAAATTTGCAGAAGCTGACTTTACTGGAGGTGAGATTGTCCACCAGACTTAGCGTTGTCATGCCAAACGTGACACGGAGATATTCGATGCTTTGAGGAGTTCACACTTCCCCAGGTAATTAGGATGCTGCTACATTGGTGGAAAGTGGCAAATGCGTCCCTCTACTTCTACCAACACACGGCGTACACCTCGTGAGTCAGACCGGACGCATAAATCGGGATGACAGTCAACGCTGGTAGTGGGTGAACCCAACAGTGTGTACTGTGGAAGAATACGACAAATCTCAACGAGCAGGTCCCCACATAAGTCGTGAGGTAGAATCACAACACAGTGATTCTGCGGGTTGCACCTCTGTCTCTGACGTTCGCAGCCGTAGTGACTCCTGTCTGCCATGTCCTTGGCACACATGTCGTTCCTGTTGAAATTTGTCTAGTGAACAGCTAGTGAAATTGGACAATTCAGGTACGATTTGAGGTGATCAGCCCCTCTGTGTGAGTGAGGTGAGTAAAAGCACTGTCAGTATTGCTAATCTGCTGGCAGCCAACTTTCCCGAATAGGTGGGCTATGGCAAAATTTTCCAGATATTGTCTAATCATATAGTGCATAAGTATTTCAAGGAGTAGGTGGGAAACTTGTGTGGGTTTCACCCCTTGCACAATATTACCTTTTAGAGGATCAACTGCCCTCATTCTACCTGAACAACCCATAGTTGCATTAAATAACTACCTTTTTATGGATTTCAGTCTCCAGGGTGCAGTTACCATCCCCGTTCACACAGGTCTTGCCTACAGCCTCCCTGAGTTGTTGTACCGATATGTCAAATTGGGTTTTAGGGAAGGCGATAGCCACTAGATGGGGACAACGACTAAATCACCACAAAAGTACAAATCCTTGAATCGCAGGCTGTGGGATCTTAAAACTTGAAAGCAGAATCCAAGGAAATTCGCATCACAGATGCTTTTAAACTTTCCCCCACCTACGTTTAATATTCCACAGTCATTTAGTGCATTCAGGTTCAAATAACCACATGTCGTGGACTGTATTCGGTGGGGAACACAATGTAACTGCACCAGCCTGAAGGAGGATGCGTGAAGTCGCGAGCTTGAATTGGACTATATGGAAATCAGTATTTGACTGTGAGTTGCGACTGTAAAACCCAGATACCATTTCTGTGGTAAGGGATCTTTGAGCTTAAGTGCCTTTGCAGTAACTATCTCCTTGGTGTATGGAAGTAGTTAAGGCCTTAATTCCCTGTTTTTTACTGCTTTCCAAGTGGACACTCTTGTGCATAGATGAAACTTCATCACCGGGTGTTGTGCAAAGGCAACTCGCGAAAACCTCCTCACATGGACTGGAAGCAGAAACTGAAAAAGCCAACACGTGAATCCTTCAATGCGAACTACTCCTGCTTGAAGTGAAATGGGTTGGGGTCAAAGATCGGCCGAGGTCAACGTTGCTTTCCAGTGTGTATTCATTAATCAACCGAGGCTAGGCGACATTGGCTTAGACCGCTTCTGCGGATTGGTCAACAATGATTGATGTCAGCATAACGCCTGACCAATTATTTTGTCCAAACTTGAGACACCTATTGAGGGACAACCTTATCTATAATTTTGGCAGATAAGAGAGCCCAAGTAAATGATATCTTCCCTCTGAATAAGGGCAGAATTGCGGACAAATGAATGTCAGTGTAAAGAGATCTCATCCCTTGTCAGCGTGCCCTCCAGCTAATTCAATGAGAATTGCTAATCAAGAAGGCAACCACTCTGTGACCTCGACAGTTCCTAATTCAGACTGGATTTACAGCGAATTTAGGAATTCTTTGAACTGTTTAAATTCCACCTGAACTAGAATATGTGATACTGCTCCAATGTCCACTGAGCGGTCGTGGAACCACGGCTACTCACCCTGGATTTCTTTTACTACATGCATACTTCAATTAATTGGACAATCATTTTCAATTCCACAAACAGTTTTTCAAAAGCTATCCACTCTGGGTTCATTTTTTATCTAACAGGGGATTTAAAAAACAAAAACCAGCCGTCAGACAAAATGGGACATTCAAAGTTGACGCTTACGACTCAAAAAGTAACTTTAAATTCGAGTATATTTGTGGGAATCGTGGTGAAAGAACTTCGTTGTTCTTTCACCAAAATGGTACAGGTATGCCTGTACTAATTTTTGTTTAGCTGGGAAAGCTTGATGAAGAGCATTGTCGAAGTGGTTGCAGGTTCATTGTTTCAAAGGCGGTGGTTAACTTCGCCTTAGAGTCCCACCTGGAAGCACAGAGGGCTATGAGATGGTGAGGAGGGCTGGGTTCGCCCGTATCCGGGCATAGCGTGAGGAGGAATTCCCACATGTGCATGTTCAAACATACTTTGGCCAGTGGATAGCCTAATTTCCTAACTACTGCATGCATGAAATGAGCCCTCTCCCTCATCACTGTGAATGTATTTCCTTTTGTCGACGTATCTCGAGTTTTGTGTTAAAAGACAATGCTTTAAATTAGAAAGCTAATGAAGTGATTTGAGAATTGTGCGTGCTGTGTGACGAGGCAAGCCGTAATTGTCACTTGGGACAGTTAAGCAAGTGGGAATTACGGTGGTGAATTGGGTGTGGGAAGAGCAGACGTGGGCGTTTAAAAGGGCGGCAATTAAGTGGATATTCTTGCAAAGGCGTAGGAAGGTTTATTGGCCAAGTCACGTTTAGTCATCCAACCTGAGAAGCAGTATGGACATCCTCCGGCCGAGGTACATGTCATGTCGTCTTAATCATAAATTTGCCTTGTGTCATGAATTTGCAGAAGAGACTATAACAAGTCGTGGTTAAAGGAAAAGCAATTGCATTCCAGTGAAAAAAATAATGACAGATGGCTCTGCTCCAACAGAAGGAATTTACTTTAATTT
>NW_020170633.1:33259-37370 GCF_000524195.1 Echinococcus granulosus | reverse complement strand
GATCGCCATTGCTGGTGGCTGTGGTGTGAAGTCGCAAATGACTGACCGTTTGACGCAACTCCTCTCAACCCCAATAAATGGGTTCCCCTCCACCTGCATCTACGGTTAATGCCAAACAACATTTATCAACCTGACAAATTGTACTTATTTTAGAAATGTGTGATTGGTGTTTGATTTGCATGATATAGACAATCCTCTCCGTCACAACATCAATCCCTTTTGACAGGCAGACAAACTTGCGTAAGTCAGCGGCCTCCTTGTCTTCACAGTTGAAATTAAACGTACCATATACTCTAAAAAGAGTCCGAAATGATGTTTATGAAGGATGATTGGCTTTTTGTTACTGCTACCTTTATGCAAGCTTTATAGCTTGTTATTGTATCCAGCTTTTTTCCCCATTCGCGTGGGCTAAACCCTTTTGATCTGACGAAAGCATTATTGAACGCCTTCTACTAGGCAAAGTTAGCATGCCTTTGTGATATCACTAGCTTAAGTGGACTTCCCTAGATGGCCAGTAGTAACGATCCACTAATTGTTAGCTTTGGTGTAGAAGAATGTGTTTTCGTCCTGCTAAACCTTCCAATGCCTCCTTAATTTCAAGTTTAAAATGTGCGCGACTAAGCGGCAATGAGCAGTTTTGTTGCCTTACCGATTATAACAAAATTCAAAATAAAGGTTCTTTTTGAAACTACTTCGTATTTATGCAAAAGGATGTAAAAATTCAAATCACCTGTGTAGGTTAAAATTTCAATGAAAATAAGGAACTGGTTTAAGAAAATGACTGCTTCTGCAGTCCTATTCACTAGTTGTAGCATCCACTAAACTGTTCTTTTAATTTGGCAAAAGTGCTTCATTTAAAGACTGATCGAGATTGAAAATTTGCTCTGATAAAGTTTATTACCCTTGATTATTGCTTCCATGCTTTTAAGAATCATTGAAGTTGGGCTGAGCCACCAGTAGGTAAAATGTCTGAAGTCAGAATCGGTGGGTGATGCTAGAAACACCCGCTCCCCTAGTCGGCATCCAATTTCCCCTGTCACTGCATAGGCAGGTTGTAGGACTTGGAGACTTCTTCGAAGACGTAAGAAGAAAGGATACTAGAGGAGAACACACCTTGTTGATGTAGAGAGATTCGGATGCCAATGGCATGACTTGGAGGCCAGATGGCCCATCCAAGGAGCAATGGCAGAGCTCCCAATTGGCCGAATACCAGAAAAGAGGTAGCAACAAGCATTTAACGTATGACAAGTTTTTAAGTAAAGGAATTGAAGAGCTAGTTATCAGTGGGGTACAAAAGCTGCTTATCACCATTATGGAGAAAGAATTGACACTCGGTTATACGTAAGCGAATAAAAATGTCCACTTAAGTATCGGTGTCCATTAGCCATTCAAGTGGTGATATCCCAGTGAGGTGGATGACCAGGTAGGCAGGGAGTTTGTCAGGCAGGCAAGCAAGCACGCAGTCATAAAAGTAGGCAAATGAGAGGGTAGATAGGTGGTGTGGTGGACAGTCTTTTGGTATTTAAAATGTCCTCAGTGAAATGTCGTGGTGTTTTAGTCAGAAGGCTTTACTCAACACACGCCGATGAGTAGGAAGCTTGTCGGAAAATGCCTCCAGTGATACGTAAGCATCACCTACCATCAAGGTTTGCCCTTCTATTTGAATCGGAACTCCAGATTGAAATATGGTTGGCGAAGACGTGAGAATCACTGTGACATGGGTTAGCTAATGCCAGTATTATATGAGACGCTGTGTTTACTGTAACGTGGCTGTGAATCGCTTGTTCTGGTAAAGGGAATGTAACAAAGGTGTATTTATGTGCAATTGAGACGCAGGTACTCACTACTCATGCTTCCATCTTAAACTGACTCTGCTGCATCTGCATCAATTCGCATTTGTCACATTAGCCTAATTTGGGTCACCAAATGCTTCGACTGGAAGCAAATACCTCCACTGGCACACCAATCAGAGGCAGGCACACAATTATTTATAACTGACCGACATGGCATTTAGAGGCCAATGTACTGGTTAGTAAGTAAATTGATACATTGTCAAGCGTTTTATTTAGGAGCAAAATGTTTCCAAAGGGGAGTGTGTTAATAGGTCCGTGGCTGCAGTGTGCAGTGGTAGGAGTGGTGAGACGAGGAGATTGTCATACTGGACATGTTAGTGGCTCTAATCATGGTGTTTGCCACAAGACACTTTGGTGTCGTGTCCACATTGTATACAACATGCGGTGTTACAGAGCTCTCCTTCACTCACAACTGACATCTAACACTACCTGTATGCCTGGCGGGACAGACTCTCAATGCACTGCTGTTGGCCCAACTTGAATTGACAGGCTGACTTGATTCCCTCACTTGAGCCAATTTCCTCTTTGTAGCGAAGAATTCTGCGTCTAAGTCAGGTCGCATTCAGCATTGGTCCAACTTTTAATCTGCAACTGATATCCCACAACTTATTAGTAAAATTTAATCCTAATTTAAATTTATTGTGCTCCTATAATATTCGCATTAGCTCTTACCATTACAGTATTCTAGGAGTCATTTAAATTAAATGGTTTTTAGTCCATTTCATTCTGGCCTCGTATCCAAACCTCCCTCTTTGAAGCAAGCCTAATTTATGCAAATTGCTTTCACGGATCTCGTCGTTATGCCCTGTGCAAAGTGCTCCTGCTGGCCAGTTCACTAATCCTACTTAAGTCCTTGGCCATTGCCATTGAATCTCGTTGAGATAGAATTCGTCAGTTATTTCAACAGGTCTTAAATTTATTTTGCGATAGTTGACTCAACTACTTTGCTCCAAATTCCTGCTCCACTAAATCCCATTCAGATTCATTTTGTCCTAATTCAGGACTAGGTTAATTACCCTGCCACGGAGGCAACTAAAATTTTCACTTTAAAGAATCTATTTCGTACCCACTTTCTTTGGGTGATGATTTGCTAAAACCACACTTTTATTTCCAGAGCAGACGTTTCTTTAATCATATATTTTCATGCAGTTTTGTTTTAATTCGCACTTATCTTTTACCCTGGAAATAGGCTTTGAATGTTAACGGAATTTTCGGATAGGCAAAAACAGAGAAGTGGGACGAGACACGACGAATAGAGGAGCCTGTTGCATTTCCAGTGACATACTGTTATGAAATGGATATAACTATTGCTAAATAGTAATTAGTTCCTACATTCTGCTGGAAACTGCTTAGAAGATTACCATAGTCTTCTAGGCCTACTGGTCAGCGGTACATACATTCAACTTCCGCACATTTTTAACCCTTTCCACAGGAATGCATTTGTTTAGCCATACTACTTTTTACCAACACATTCAGAATGGTGTCAATTGCACTTGAAACCATTATTGCTGATGGCTCAGGGGAATGCTTTTTTGTACTTATTTATCTCCAGCTGTCAAAATGTCGAAGCTTGACACTTTAATCCCACCTACCAAGAAAATGGGGTCGATCCCACACTGTTAAATATTTGTAACACAGCATTTGTTGGTCATCCAGGCTCCCCGTTTTGTAGTTTATGCAGTCTGAAGAGGTGCTCACATTTATGTCACCAAGGCACCTTCTAGTCAGGAATCAGTTTCGTCAATCTGGCGAAGTGTATGAAATGATATTTGCTTTATCAAAGCATGGAGTGTAGTTGAGTTAATTCGTGTGGAGATTGCAATTGCTCTTTTGACATTTCTAGCGGGCTCACTGAAGTTCCCTCCTACCCTGAGCCAGAAACTACTTATTCCACTGGTAACGAATCCTTCTTCCAACTTTTGTAGTCAGATCACCCCTTGGCAGCCACCGAATAGCATTTGATCGCTGTGGCGACTTGTACCACTCAATGGCTTCTCTGCTCCCAATAACCAGATGTGGTTGAAGACCAGCAAAACAACGGCACGAGGTTGTTCGACCACATCATTTCGCTTCGTTAACACTGGGAATTTGTCCAGCTTTCTTCTGCTTTTTCGAAGGACAGTAGGCTAAAACATCTCATGCAATTCAGCATAAGTCACCCTCTGGGAGTAACTGCTTAATTGCGATTAATTAGACCGACTTGTTAAATATTTATGCACGAATGTGAACTACATGGCGGTATATAAAACAACTTTGCG
>NW_020170633.1:0-33159 GCF_000524195.1 Echinococcus granulosus | reverse complement strand
ATAGAGGCATTGCTGAAAAGCAGTAAAATTTACTAGAGCAGAAAGTAGTCTCAATCAGTCTAACACCACGCAGAGGCTTTAAATGAAGCATGTTTGCCAAAATAAAAGTGAAGCTTAGCGTTTGCGACAACTGTGGGTTAGGAGGTCAAAAGTTATTTTTTTAATTGATTTTCAAATTTTACTATAGTTTCAACTTAATTAAAAAAATTACTTTCTTAGGTTTTAGTGAGAATTGAAATGTTTTCCCTACTGTTTCCCTTTGCAAATCACGGAACTAGTTCTGAAAGCCGCCTTTAGTATGGATTTTGTTTCAACCAGTAAAGTAACAAAAATGTTTATTAGTGCTTCCTCAAGAGCATTATAAACATTGAATAGATGAAGTATTGGCAGGCCTAGTGAGATGAACACACCTTCTTCTTCATGAAATCTACCAGTTAATTTACAGTTACCACCAACCATTTAGGAAGCTCACTTACACAGGTGATATCATAAAGGGATGCTAACTCTCCTTAGCAGGAGTATTTAATAATGCTTTTGTCAGATCAAAGTGGTCTAGCCTACACAAATGGGAAAAAGCAGGGTACAATAGAAGGTTAGAAGGTTTGCACAAACGCAGCAGTTACAGCAAAAAAACTACTTATCTTTCAAAATCATCATTCCTGATTCGTTTTAAAGGATAAATAATGCTTTTGATTTTAATTGTGGGGACAAGTAGACGATGGATACAATCAAGTTTGTCAGTCATAAGGAATGGATGTTGTGATGGAAAGTATTGCCTATATCATGCAAAACAAGCAACTTTTTTACTTTCTCAATGGTTGGTTGGCACTAAAAGCAGATGCAAATTGAATAAGCTCATTCCTTAGCACTCGGGAGAAGTCGCATTGAACAGTACGTGATTTGTGACTGCAGAGTGATAGGCAGTTTCATCAACACGCCACAGCCGCCAGGACTGGAGGCTTTTAACGGCACTATTATATGAGCTCACAGCCTGCCAGTGATCACTTAATTATAGTCGGCCAATTTCAGGTGAATGCAAATCCGGGAGATCCACTCTTTGATAAGTCCCTTCTTATCCCACGGTTGTGTTCCAGCTTGGATATTTCTTGTTCAACATTAAGGGCAAAGTGAATCAGTTAGTGTCAAAATGCATTTTAGGGATTTTTTCCTTATTTTGTTAAAAGAACACTACTTAACCTCATTTCTTACATAACATTTGTCCGACTGGACGAGACGGTGCTATAAACGAAAGTAAAACCAACATTTGACATCGTCGTTTGTGATCTAGTGTGGTTTAAGGAGGCTAGTTCAGTAGTATTTCGAGTCTAACGTAGTAGTTAATAGATGCATAATTACCACTTTTGCCGTCAGGGTCTCCACACAATAAAAAGGTTTTAATGTTTCAATGTGCTGCCAACAGTCATTAATCCTCAGATCTTTTCCGTTGCGACAGGAGAATTGAGGGATGTAACTATCCTCTGGCTCATGACATTGGCCACATCCCTTTTCCCCTTTTACTCTCAACCAATTCGTTGACAGCACCACTTGGAGCAGCCGGTCATCGTGAGCGGCTGCACAGAGCTTCACGTGTTTAAGAAGGTTGAAAAATCTAGAACTCACACAAGGGGTTGCAAACACGGAATTGAAACGAATTCCTATTGTGAAAACGAAACCACCTATTTATAATTAAACTTCCTTCAACCACGACCTTTCAGAATTCCTCCTGCAATACCAGTTTTTTAATAGGATGATTTTGCATGTACCTCAGCCGGAGAATACCAGTAATGTTTCACAGATTGAATGGATAAACGTGATTTGGGTAATATACCTTCATACGCTCTCAAGAAAATTCATCTTTTTACCTCCATTCAAGCGCTACCTCTATCCTTCTCATGCCCGATTTACCACCGCATTTGCCACATATTTTGTCGTGTCGAGTGACAGTTACGGCTTGCCTCGATATAAAGCGTGAACGATTTCAAATCACTTCACCAGCTTTCTAAGTCAAAACAAAGTCTTCTGTGATTAACTCGAGATGTGTTGACAAAAGAGACATAGTATCGCAGTGATGAGGGAGAAGGTTCTTTTTACGCATGCAGTAGGTAAGAAATTAAGCCATCCACTCGTTGCTGTTCCTTGATGCCACATACCAGGAAGCATTCGATATGCTCGACCTCGGGCAAACACCGCCCTCCTACCATTGTTGCAAATGGTGTGCATCCAGGTGGGATGCTGGTGCGAAGTGAGTCACTGCCTCTGAGGTAATAAGCCTGCAAGCAACTCAACAATACTCTTTGTCAAGAACATTAACATAAACAAGAATTATCACAGCTATACCAGTATCGTTTTGGCGAAAAAGAACAAAATCCTTTTACCACAATACCCATATATATGCACATGTTTGAAGTTTCTTTGGAAATCTTGAAACGCAACTTGTTAATTTGCTTTCGTCTCTATGGATGGTTTTTATTTTAATTTCCCCTATTAAAGGAAAGATATGCCCTAATTTTCCTGCTTTTTAGAGAATCATTTCGGAAAATTTGGGTGAATGTACAATTGTTTGAAGTGGATGCCTGTAGTAAAACAAAGTCCGCATGGGTGACCAAGGTTCCGTGAATGCTCAGTGGCAATTGAAGTAGTGCCACATATTCCAGTTAAAGGTGGATTTAAGTAGTTTAGAAAATTCTTAAGTGCCTTTGTAAATCCAGTTTGAGTCAGCCATGTCCGAGATCAGAGTTCGACCGCCTTCTTCACTAACAATTCACATGGATTTGGCTGGCTGACTAACTGGCTGGCTAGGGACCTGATCTCTTTATACTGACACAATTGTCTAGAACACTGCGTCAATTTAAACGCAAGACTTTATTCATCCTCTTCCAGACTGATCCAGTTACATTGTGTTCCCCACCGAAACCAGGTCCCTACATGTGGTTATTTAAATTTGAATGCACTAATTGACTGTGGAATGGTAATCAGTCAGAGTAAGTGTAACAGTTTCTCTGTTGTGAATTTCCTTAGACACTGCTTTGAGGTTTGTGACCTTAAACAGCCTGAGATTCCAAGATTTGCGGTTCGTTTGTCCACCCCATCGTGTTGCTGTTGCCCTCCCTAAAACTTAATATGACATGTTTGTTCAATTGATCCGAGGGTCAGTAGGCTAGACTTGTGTAGACAGATAATGATTGTGCCTCGGTTAATACAAATCATTGAAATAAACCATTATTTAACACACCTATGGATTATTCAGGTAGGAACAGGCCTTTTGGCCATATGCAGGGGAATATAGTTCAAGGAGTAGAGATCGTACAAATTTTTCCATCTACTCCTTGAAATACTTATAAACTTCATAAACAAGCATTATATAGGAGAGAGTATTTCGCCACAGCCCATCTGGCCTGGTACGTTAGCTGTCAGCAAGTTCGCAATTCTGACAGTGCTTTTACTCACTCTACTCACAAAAGGGCTTTGCCACCTCAAATTGTGCCTGAATTTTTAAGTTTATTTAGCCATCCACTGGCTGAACTTAGACAGCAATGACTTATGTGTCGAGAAAATGGTTGCGAATGTCAGCGACAGAGGTGCAAGCCTAAAAATCACTGTGCTGCAGTTCTACCTCACGACTTATGTCGGGACTTACTTGTTTGGACTTACCGCATTCTTCCACAATGCAAGCAACTTTTGTCACCCACTACCACCGTTGACTGACATCCTAATTTATGGTGTCCGAGCTGACGCACGAAGTGTGTGTCGGGTGTTGGTAGAGGGACGTATTTGCCATTTACCACCAATGTAGCAGCATCCTAAATACCTAGGAAATTTTGAACTCGTCAGATACATTGAATGATCTAAATAGATGTTTCACAGCTCAAGAAGCCATGAATATTTCCTTGTCGCTTTTGACATGGCAACAGTATACATCTGGTGGCCTAACTTAGCCCTTCTCCTGACCGGTCAGCTATTCACGTCCAATAGCGGCAGTTCCTACAAGTTCACAGTGTACCTTAATCAGAGGTATGGATCTCAATGTTGGCTAATTCGTGGTAATGGCTACGATACTGCTCTTATTCTGATTCCAAAATTAACCCCTTGTAAATTTAAAGCCTCAGTTGAAGGGATAGACTGGATCACAAAGTTCCGTCCACGTAACTTTTGTTTTGGCTTATTTATGTATAGTCTAGTGCTTCTCTTCGGCTTGATGAAATCCACTGTTAACTATTTTTTTCCCGAAGATTCACCTAATTCCTTTGCGTTACTCTAAATACGATGTTAATGAGGAGAAATCGAATCGTTGGCTGTCAACATGGAAAAAGGAGTTCACGGGTGGTTTGGAGAATGGACAAACACCTAGCCATGAGCAGGCAGACGAGAGAGAAGTCGATTTAGGCTTCATTCTTTGTTAGTCGATTTGGAAAGTAACAAATACAACGCAATGTCCCAGTCAGTCAGTCAGGCAGTCGAAGCACAGGTAGTCAAGAAAAGGAAAGTAGGAGGGTGGTCAGGTGGACGAGCCTCTAACGTGCCAGAGAGCTTTACCAACACACCCATAAGAGGAGGAGGAGGAGTGATGAAAATTTCCTCCTCCGAAACGCTGGCATCAATCAGTATCAAATTTATTTGCCCACCTGTGTGTGTGAACCGGTACACTAGAGTGAAATCTCATTGGCAAAGAGATGAGAATGATTGTGATTTGGATCAGACATTGTCAAATTCAATGTGAGATTTTTTATGCACTTAATTTTCGGCAGTGCCCAGTTTGATGTCGTGGTGAAGCATTTGGATTTGGAGAAAGTAACATGGATAAGGAGCATACATTTGCATAGGAGTGCAAAAGTGATATTTTATTATAAGTTGACAAGGATACCATGAACCCTATGTTCATTATTCACATTAATTTCATTAGTGGCACCAATTGCTTCGAAGTTAAACAAATTTTACCACACGCACGCCAATTCGAAACAGGCTCAATTTATTCCTACTAACTGACACGACATTTAGAGGCCGGTGTATTGGTTGACAATGAACCTGTTTTTTCGTTGACCGTTTCGGTTAGGGGGTGAAATACTTTTAGAGTGCAGTGTGTTCTGAGGTGTTTAGTTACTGAGTGCAGTGGTGAGAGTGATAAAGCGAAAAGGCTGCAATTTTGGGCAAGTCGGCTATACTAAAAAGTGGTACTTGGGACTTGGCGAAGTGGCTTTAGCGCTGTGTCACACACCTGGCACTCACCACTGCTTATGTGCGTGGCAGGACAGCCTCTCAGTACACTACTGTAATCCTAATTCCACTGCCATCTTGCGGCACATTCCTTACTCCAGCGAATTTCGCCGTTGAGATGGAGTATAAAACTACACCACCTTGTCCTCGTGGAGACAGTTGCAATTTGTTTACTGTCGGCAGCAGTGTCTCACAAGAGGTTGCTGGTAAGAATCTTGGACATGTTGTGTGCAAATGGAAAGATGGGCAAATAAATGTCAAGTCCTTGCAGTTTATGTTATACTCCTCCTTCATCGCTCTACCATCATTTGTGTTGAATGCGTCACACATATTTCTGTCAGATACGGTTGATACAGAAGCATGGATAGAAATGAATGGACTGAAATGGGATAAAATAGAGGCGACCCAGGTTATTCTCAGTGCTAGAAATATCACAATTTATTATTCAAAAGAGACAAATGAAATGGAGTGGCTACCCCGTGGTCGAGTCTGTGCAACGCATGAGTGGCTTTAACTGCTTTCCACGAATATGACGATGGTAAGGAGATGTGCTGAGCGGTATGCTGATGCGACCTAGATGGTGGAATAGGCTGGAACCATTAATCGCAGTTTGGTGACGCGTCACTTATTGCATATGGGCTATTCATGTCTCTAGGCTTTCAATGAGGCTCATTGTCCTCTTTGCCTCTGGTCAAGTCCAGGAAGAAACCAAAGGCAAAATAAATTTTTTTTTAAGTAAATCTTCTAACTAGACATCCTAATACCTATTATACATGACAATAATTTCAAGCCCGAATATTTTGGCTGAATTTAATTTAGTTTCGCAACTAATGCTTGTTTAGTAATATTCAAATATTTCACTTTTAATTTAGTTTTTGCTTAAATTTTTCTGGTCCAAAACATTGTTTGGATCAATTCTTTACCTATGAAGTATTTTGCATTGGCTAGTGCCATTGCCATATTTTTGTGGTCATTGAAATCAATTTGCGATTGGTCGTTTTCCCTTTCTCCTTGTACACGAACTCATCCTTTACAGTGATCCTATTTTGGACAGTCTTTCAAGAGACTCCCCGTTATTACTTATGCAAAGTGCTGCTCGACAATCTATGCAACCTCTATAAATGCCTGACCATTACAGTTAATTTTTTGTTAAAATAATATTCACCTGATTATTTTAACACCTTTTTTAATCAATTTCTACAAGAAGACCTACTTCTTTAAATTATCTTTACGGTCTTTTTGCCACACCTTAGGTCTATATTAATTGCCTTATGAGGTATGCGGCTGGAAAAATTGCACAACCGACTTTTCTTGCCAAGAGAAAATGTTTCATCTGCAATCAGTTTTAATGCCATTCTCCTTTTTTTCGCATTCATCTGTTGCTCTGGAAGTAGACGAGCAATGGTGATGGAATTTCCAGATCGGTATTACTTCAAGAGGAGCAAAACACTGTGAGGAGAGGAGCCCGTTGATTTCACGGTGGCACGATTTTGAGGGACAAACATAACTGGCACTGAGAAGCAGCCACTTTCAAAATTTTGTTGAGCACTACTAAGGAACTTACCATTCTCTTCCAGATCAACCAGACATCACTAAATACACTCAAATTCCTCCAATTTTTAGCCGTTTTAAGCAAAGATGTGCACCTTAATGTCGGTCAATTCGAGGCAATTACTCCAAAAATGGTTGCATATTAATTCAAAAATTAGCCTCCAATAAATCAAAATCTCATCTGAATTGAAAGTTGAACACAATATAGTTCTGATTGCCATATTTGTCGGCGGATTTGTCCAATGTCCAGAGTTTATATTTGTTTTGCTGAAATCCGTTGTTACCTATTTCGTTTCCCAAATCGACACCAATTTCCCTTTCGGTGCTGTTAATGCAAGTTTAAAGTGGAAGAATAGAAAGGTTATTAACAAAAAGATGTTTGCCTGTAGTACGGATAATGAATTAAAACTCAGCTATAAGTAGACAGGTGGAAGAGGGGCGGGCTTAAATGTCATTTTCCATTAGTCGTTAAAGTGATCTTCACGCTTGATAGAAAAAGTGCATTAGACACAACGTGGTATCCCAGATAGGCAAGCAGACAAATGGGCAATCGGTCGGCTTCGCTTTGTCCTCCTACACAAACCTCGCCTTTGAGCGTTCTTAATTTATGCAAATTTACTAAAGAACTCTCCTTCACGCCTTATGTAAGGTGTTCCTGCTCCACATTTCATACAACCTCAGTAAAGACCTTAATCATTAACGTTGTACTTCTTTGCGATAATATTCGATAGTTACTTCAGCAGGTTTGAAATTAACTTTTGTAAAAAAATTAATAATTTCCTTTTTTCAAAAAAAATCAAAACTTCAACTTTTCTTTACATTCATTTTGCCACAACTCAGCACTACAGTAATTGTCCTCTCAGGACTGTAACTGGGTAATTTGCATTATGAGGAAACCATTTTTTCACTGTTTCTCAAATTGATGAATCCCGAAGATTAAACTTTGTCTTAGGAAAAGAAACTTTTTCTATTAACCAATTCAGCAAAATACTGCCTCATTTCGAATTCATCTTTACCCCTCGAAACGGACGTGGAACAGCGACGGGATTGTCAGATGGGTAGGATTACAAGGGACGGAGGAGACACCGTTACGATGGGTAACTGTTAAAATCCTAGCGACACGCTATTGCGGAAAAGATATAACTAAAGTCGAATAGCAGTCACAAGCCAAATTTTGTTAAAAACTACTAAAAAACACGCTGTCTTATTCCAGACCTACTAGATATCAGTAAATACATTCCAATTTTCCAATTTCCAACCACCTTCAATGAACCTGGTCTATTTTACCACAATGCTTCTGATCAAAACATTCAAAGCCGCGTAAATTATGCTGGAAAAATAGGTTTTGATGGCTCAGAGGAACATAAAAAAAGAACACAACTTTAAATACATTTATCTGCAGCTGTTAAAAGGTCAACGTTTGGCATTTTGCCCCTTCCTACCAAGGGATGTGAGTTTTGAATGCAAAGATTTTGTCACCCATCCAGTATTCTTATTGGGTGGTGAATATATGTTAAGAAGGTGCCTAAATTTGTGTTATTAAGGTACCCTCTTGTCAGGAATTAATACCGGCAACCTGACAATGAGTTTAAAACCCCAGTCGCATTTTCAAGCATGGCAAGCAGCTGGGTTTATCATGAGGTGGTGGCGATTCATTTTTTTATCACTTCTTTTACACCGTCATTTAGCCAGAAACTACTTTTTTTCACTAGCAATTAATTCCCCTAACAACTTTGGCATCCACAAATACTAGTTAAATAATAGTGGTGACTTCCACCACTAAATGGCTTCTCGGGCTCCACAAAACTGGACATCGTTGAACAGCAAAAAAGAAAAGATAATCTTACCAAATCATTCCTTTAGTGCGTGAGTTTGAACGTCTCCTGTTTGTTAGTATAAATCCTCTCACTGGAGAACCTGTTTGACAGCGATTAATTTGGCGGACAAGATATATAATTGAGTATAAAAATATAAACAGCTTTGCGATATAAACATTGCCTTTGTGCAAAAGAGATTCCGGTGGCTTACATTAGTATCGTTTGTGGGTAACATGTAGCCACTTTAAGAGGGGACTTTAAGTGACTGAGGCTGTGATTCTCCTCTGCTCTTCCATTCCTAATCGCTCCATCGAATGCTAGATCCTGTAACAATGCTCAAACAGAATATTCACATTGATATACTTTGTAAAATTATCAGAACAATCATTTCCCAAACTAAAAAGGTACAAATAGGCAACTTATTGCTTTCGATATGATTACCAAATGCCAATGGCAGTGAAATTTGAAGGCTTTTATGCGTGCATCTTAGTGCAATGCTTTCGTTGTTTGTTCAATCCTTGTTTTTTGCAACAAAGTACTGGGGCCTCCGTTAGGTGGTCTGACCTCCGAGCTATGCTAGTAGCCTACGAGACATTCACTGCTTCGACACTGCACATTCCGACCCAGCATTGCGTCATCGTATACCTTTAAGGAAGTTTCGGGACGCTATATTTGAGCATTCCCACTGGGACGGAAGTTGTTTGTGAGCACATTGCAAATTCTTTGGTAAAGAGAGTCACATAATGCAAAAAACAAAATAAAAAAAGATCCAATTCTCTCAGGCATAAATGAAAATAGAAGGTAGGTTTGAGTTAGACCACTTGACATTCCTTTCCTTATCACAATTCCCACATCCCTAAGTGGAAGGGGGCACATTAAATACACAGGGACAAAATCACTTGTCAATCGCGCAGAAGGGGAAGATTATCTTGAACAAAATTAAACGAATAAAGTTGTTTTTTACTCCTCGACTCTACATTGCAACAGCTTACAACAATTGGCTCAGCTTCAGGCCTAATGGGCATGTTGTTTCCCTCGGACATAAATCCACCTCAACCACTCAACCGGTCGTTGAAACGTGCCACTTTACAGTCCAGTTAAATAAATAATTAATGCTAAAATTAAAAGGCTATGGTGTGAGCTTTTCAATTAAGTTTTATGGATTTACGTTTTGTCATAAATCAAGCGTAATTTCTACTCATTGCAAACAAAGGGACTCTAATGTCTGAAGATGAAATCGGAAAGTAGTTGATGGGGTTGCAGTAGAGTTTGCCATTTAACAACTTATTTTTACTTGGTTTACTATCATCATTATCTCCTCTACATCCTGTCTTATCGGGAGCAAACATTGTACTGTTTCTTTTTACGAATCCTTTTCTCCCTAACCTTGATGGGGCGATTTCTTCAATTTAGATAGCATGTTTAATAGATGAGACCATAACTGGATACTGCCTGCTGTTTTCATCAAGACTATGTGCATTTTGCATTTCTAACTAGTAACTTCTTACGGGACTTCACTTTCTTCATGAGTGAGATTTTGCGGTATACCGAAACTTTTCATGTCGGCGCGAATTATTTTCAGCATTGAGGATTTCGAGAAAAAATCGCTCGACATTTGGATATCGCGCTAGCCTTCAGTGCCGTCTCGACTTCCTCCCTTTCTGAATCAGCACGTCAGTTAGCAAGCCAGACTTGAATTGACGAGCAGAGTTGGTGTCTGTTGCAGTGATCATCGGAATGATACAGCTTGGAAAGTAGGGTAGTTGATTTTGGGGGAGATGAATGTTTCGGCAGAAAGTGTATATCCAAATTCTATTGCAGCTTATTAGCACCTTTAAGGCAAATGGAAGTGCAAGCTCTTTCACTATCTCTACTATGCAAATTATGTTGACATTAACTGCCTCTGTTCAAATTTTGAATATGTTTTAATAATAAATACCAATAATTGAAATAAGTAAACTTAACGGTAGTCGTTTGAATTGCACTGCATCCTTGTTTTGCTCTTTGTTTTATCTACGCAAACACTTAAGGGCCACCTTTATACTTCCACTCTGCAGCATGACCCAGGGCGTGTGCAAGTGTCTCCCCCGTCTTCTCTATTTCGGTAAGACATTTCCTGTCCCAGTAAAGTTTGGTCTGTTGGGATTCGTTAGAGTGAGTGGTGCACATTAAGTCAACAGTTAAATTTCGGTCAACGGTAGTGTATTGTACACCTGCTCTACCAATCCCAGAAGTAGCGATGGGCGTCGGGTGTGAGCGATAGAGCACTGAAGACACGACATCGAAATGGCAAATTACAAGTGCCATACCTCGAGTCACCAACTTGCCCACCATTGTAATCCTCCCACCCCAACACTCCCACCACCGCATTCTGTTGGCACTGGCCTTCAGAAATATGTCCTGCCCCGATTGAATTGGTCAGTAGCAGTAAATCGAGCATACCCCTCACTGCTGCGCTACTGGAGGAAATGGCTTTAAGTCGAAGAACTTAATGCCTTAAATTAGGACAATGTGCTCCATGCGTCCAGCAGTAGAGGCAGCAGTATTAACTCAAGGTTGAAGCACAACTAGTAGGCAACTGTAACCTCTGCGAATAGACCCTCCTTAGTAATATTGCATTCACTAGAAACAAGGGATTCACCACGAAATCAAAACAAATATAGCATCTCGCGTACTATATACTAGCATCTGAGCCAAGTCACAACGATTCCCATTTCTTCGTCTATGCGGTTTGGCATGGAAGGTAAAACTTGATGGAAACAAAATAATTGGAGCAAAAAGCAGTCTCGCTCAGTCTAACTCCACTCAAAGGCTTTAAAGGAAGCAACGCTATCGAAATGGAGGAAGAATTAACCAGAAGTATTAGAGCAAGTTAACGGGATTTAGACAACTTGTGGTCGAGACTTTAAAAGCGGTTAATTCCTTGATGGGGTTTTAGCGGTTTTGAAGATTTATTTTAGATGAAAAAATTAACATTTACAAATCGATAGGAACTAACAGGTGTCTTTCAATTTCCTTCCTTTGCGTAAAAGCATACTAGTTTAAAAAACAGTTTTAACTTGGATTTTACTACAATCAGCAAGTGACAAAGTAGTGCCATTCATAAAGTCATGAAATAGGCGAAGTATTGGCAGGTTTAGTGAGATAAAAACGCTTTTTTCTGTGCAAAAACCTACCTAAAAGCTCATAATTATTGCGTAGTTAGTACCAGCAATTTTTGGAGGCTTTCTCACTTGAATGGTGTCTCATAGTGATGCTAAATTCGCTTAGCGGACGTAATTAATAATGCTTTTATCAAATCAACATGGTCTAAGCCACAAAAAAAGAGAAGAAAGCCGGATACAATAACAGGTTCGAAGGTTTGCATAAAGTTAGTAGTTACAACAAAAAAAACTAATTAACTTTGAAATACATCATTTCGGACCCTTTTTATGGGGTTTATGGTGTATTTGATTTCAACTTTGAAGACAAGCAGACTATGGGTACGATTACGCCTCTTTCCTGTCCAAAAAACGACTGTCAACTTCATGCGAAACAAGCACCTGTCATACACTACCAGACTACATGCAATTTTCTTGGGTGGACAAAAGTGGGTTGGCATTAACAATGGATGTAAGCAGAGAGTGCACATATATTGGGGTCGAGAGGAGTTGCGCCAAACAGTCGGTGATTTGCGACTGCAGACTGGAGAAGGGATTTTAGTACTGCTGTTACGTGAGTTCAGAGCCTACCACGAGCCACTCAATTATGGCATGCCAACTGTAGGTGTATACGAACCTGAGAGATCCACTCCATGATAGGTCTTATTTGTTTCCCAGGGTTTTGCTTCACCACGCATAGTTCTTGTTCAGTACAAAAAGAAAAAGTGATGCAGTTAGTGTCCGAGTGCAGCTTAGGAATATGTTTCCTCTTTTATATAACAGGAACTTTAATCAGCTCTAGTTTAGACCCAAATATTTGCCCAAATGGGCAGGCTAGTGCAACAACTGGAATCAAATAAGCAATTGACATCCTCGTTTGTGATTTAATGCGGTTCGAGAAGGCTTCTCAAATGTTACTTCAGTAGTATTTGGAGTCTACCGTTGTGATAAATGGATGCATACTTAACACCTTTGCTGCCAGGGCCTCACCACAACACAAATGTCTTATTGTTTCAAATGCCGTCAGCAGTGATTATTTGGCCGATTTCATTACGATAGGAGAGCTGAGTGATATAATTTTCCTCGGACTTATGACATCAGACATCCTTTTCCTCCTTTTCTCTCAACCAATGGGTTCGCAGGGTTACTTCTAAAGACTAGTCATCGTGAGTGGCTGGAGAGCACGTCACGCGTTTGTGACGTCTACCCCAGATGGGAAAACCGGGACCCCACACGTTAGTGACATCGCTAATCAGCCGCCTCAGTGAGTGACAAACATGAATTACAGTGAATTTTCACTGTTAAAAAGTAACCACCAGTTGATAACTAAAATTGAATGCAGCCGCATTTCCTTCATCCATGATCTTTATAGTCCCTCGGGTACTACCAATATAAAAGGCATTTTTTGCTAGGGCGATTTCACAAGTACCTCGGCCAGTGTATGCCCATTAAGCGTGAATTAGGTGATGAAACTTCACACGTCGTCGTAAGAAAATTCGCCTTGTTTACCTCCATTTAAATGTCTACTTTATCCCCGTAAGTGAAAGTTAGTTAGCCTTCCAGAGAGACAACTGCGTCTTGGCCCTACTCACAGCAAGCGCAATTCTCGGACCAATTCACTGGCTTTCTAATTTAAAGCATTATTTCCGTTAAAACTCGAGTGAGGATAGAGAAAGTCCTTTCCATACATGCAGTAGTTAAGAAATTGTCATCTATTGTCTAAAGCATGGTTTACCATGTCTATGTGCCGATCCTTCCTAAAGGCTGCATGCCAGGAAGCAGTCTCTATGCTTGAACACGTTCCAATCCAGCTTCGTAGTGAGATGTTGTGGGTGCAGCTAACTACTCCCTTTGAGGCTATCAAACCAGCAGCTATAGCAGTAATGATCTTGGTTGAAAACAATAATCAAAACCCAAATTTGCACAAATGCTCCTGTAGTATTTTGGTAGAAAAGAGACTTTTCCCTTAATCGTAAGGCTCACAAATATGCTTAAATAGAAGTTTCTTTTTTAGAGCCAGAAGGCTAATTTCTATTATGCCCTTTTGCCTAAATAGCCACTTTTATTTTACCTCCCTTACTGCATTGTAAGTAATCACTGAGGAGATTCGCTTAAAAAATGTGTTTATAGTACTTAAAATTATTGTCCTCCGTTGAATTAGTCAGCTGAGATGGAACAAAGTCCAAGTGGGTAACACTGAATCCAAAAATGATACGTAGACATTTCAACTGAACTACATCCTCTAGTTAAGACGTGATGCAAATGAGAAAAATTTTATTGGTGTTAGAAGCCTAACCCGAGTCTGGAATTTCGGCATTTGCACAGAGACCGATCTTTTGACTAGCAACGTTTAACGGTTCAGCTAGCAATGGATCGGTTAACTTGACACCCATACACACGCTTGTCTGGAACCCTTTATCAATTCGGAGGAAGACTTTTAATTACTGAGGCTCTCCTAGTCCCCAAAATACCATACAAGCTTGCCCTTCAAAATCTGCCCCATTTTGGATAAAATTTAGTGTGACATTATGCCGACATCTGCCAGGTTTGACTGAATCTGCAGGACTTGTCTAAATGCTAATGTCTCATCATCTCGGTTAATTAATGAATGCATACTGGAATGCAATTTCGCCTCGGCTTTCGCAGGTTTCCTTTGCACACACCTAATCTCTCAGCACCCGGTGATGAGGTTATAGCTACACACAAGGTAACTAATGCACCAACAGCTTTCATATCCAGTAGAGATAATTACCGCAAAGGAATAGAAGCTCGAAGATCACTCGGCACAGAAATTACATCCTCATTTTACTGTAACAACACATAGCCATCTACCAATCTCCGTACAAGCTACTTTAAAGGCGGGATTTTATCATCCCCTTTCAGACTGATCCAACCATTTTGTGTTCTCGAGAGCATCCAGTCCACTACATGCGGCTATTAGAATTTGAATAGGACGGCACTAGTTAGGCAGCTCTTTTGGTGTTCTTGCCTCTGACCCTGCTATCCGTAACTAATAGCCGCATCCGCTGAGCTAATGTTACGATAAGCGGACTAGGAAATCAAGATTTTTGTACTTTTGGAATGGGTATCAAGCGGCTGCCACCGTCCCTAAGAACTCAATATAAAATGTTAGTACAGCTGAACTAGAGGCTTTAGGAATGAATAGTGTAAACTGAAATGATAATTGGGCCTCAGCCTAAGGATGCCATTTGGTTGAATGAATGTGTAACTACTGTTCACTCAAGTTAAACTGAAACTTTTGGCCATAAAAAGGAGTGCCTTGTTCAGGAATGAGACCTTATTCCTTTCTAATAGAATCCCCTTACATATTTAACCACTTTTAATAACCATCATCTGGAAAGGAAACTCTTCGTCATTGCCCACATAGTCGGATACACTAATGGAACATTCACAATTTCCACAGCATATGAACATTCAAATGCTCCAAATATTTCCCCATCGCCTTGTACATGGCGACCATTTAAGTCTAGTGGCCACACTTGGCCCTCCTTCTTACCAATCAGCTACGCGTCTACAGTTGTAAATTTGTAATATTTTTGCTGTTTTACTTTTGTTTGGTGCTTCGCCTCGGTTTGATGAAATACACTGTAAGCTGTTTTTGTTTTCCAAGTAGGCCTCCAATTCGTACCCGTTGCTGTGATTGGAAGTATTAGGTGGAGGAACTGGAAAATGAGTTGTTGCCAAAAGAGAACTCTTTACTAATAGCATGGAAAATTAAATAACGAGCCGAATATGAGTAGACAGGTAGAAGATGATATCAGTTTTATTCTCTATTAGGAGTAAGTGATCTTCATACTTGCTGTATTTGTTTTGGAGACAAGATAATATTCCAGCCAGTCGGATAGTCGAGGGGAATCAACAATCAGAAACACAAGTAGGCAAATGGATGGCTTGACAGGTGGACAAGCGTTTAATGTGCTGAATGCGGCCTGTGTACCATCGCATTGTTTTACCCAGAAGGCTGTCCCAACGCACCCACAAGAGGAGGAAGTGAGAAGCAAGATTTCTTTACTGTAAGTAGGCATCACTCAGCATCAGGGATTGGTTCGGTGTCTATCTGTATGAAATATCACACGAGAGCGAAATCTTGTTGGCAGAGGTGAGAATGATTGTGATTGTGTTCAGACAATGCCAAATTTACCGTGAAATGTCCCATCCAAATAATATCTGGCTACGCCCATTTCAATGTAGAGGTGATTTGTTTGGCTTTGGCAAAAGTTACATGATTATGGAGCTTTCATTTGCAAAGGAGTGCTGAGTAGGATTTTATCTTGACCTGACTAGGATTCCATCACTATTGGCTGCGTTGATCACACTGATTGCATTAGTAGCACCAAGGGCTTCAACTTGAAGCAATGGCACACCCAGTTCGATTTGTTGTGCCTACTGACATGATTTTTAGAGACCAACATACTAGCTGGCAACACACCTGTTCTTTCGTCAACTATTTCATTCAGAGAACAAAATATCTTTAAAAGGCAGTGTGTTTAGAGGCTAACGGTTGCAGTGTGCAGTGGTGAGACGGAAGGCTGTCATGATGGTCAAGTGGTTGTCTCGAAATATGACATTTGACTCTAGGATCTTTAGAGTCGTGTCCTCAGCAGTAATCAGTAAGTTCTGTCACAGAGCTGCCCTTCACTCACCACTGACACCCAACTCTACTTGTGTGCATGGCGGGACAGACTCTCAATGCCCTACCATTGGCCCAACTTGCACTACCATCTTGATGCGTATCCCTCGCTCCAGCGAATCTCATTATTGAGATGGAGCACTCAACTTTACCATTAGGTCACCTTGGAGACGGTCTCAATTTATTTAATGACCCCAGCAACAACTAACAAGATGTCACTGGTTATCAACTTGCACATGCATCTCATAGTGATGAACAGATGGACAGAATGATGGATGAGCAAATATCAGGTCCCTCCATCTTATGGTATACAGCTTCCTTAATTTCTCTACTGCCGTTTGCGTTGAATGCGTCAAACATACTTTGCAGTTACGATTCATATAAAAGCATGAATGGAACAAAGTGGGAGGAACCTAGGTTTTGCTCGATGAGAGTTTAACATACTGATTTGAATTGGCCGATGTGTAAATCCTTTTGAAGTGTTTTCCACGAATTTCGCAATGGCGGCGAGATGTGTTGAGTGGCTTGATGCTGGGACATAGATGGTGGAATTAGGTAAATCCGATTTTCGTAGTTAGGTAGACCGATCACTTGGATCAGAATTCGTGACCATGTCTCTAAGCATTTGCTGGGGCACACTGTATTGTGCATTTGATTCCGTCTAGTGAGAAACCAAAAGGAGGCATAAATTTCACTTTAAAGTGAATCTGGGGAATTCAGATTGTTAATACCCCTACAATGCATAACGCAAATTTGAGACATGAAATTTTAGGCTTTATTTAATTCATTTTTCATGATCAGTGTTGTTTTCCTAGTATTTTCAATTAATTAACTTCTAATTTAGTCCTTGTGTAAATCTATCAAACACATAATTTTTAGTTGGATTGCTTACCCGTAAGTACTCGCGTTGGCTAGTGTCGTTGCTATATTTTTGGGGTCATTTAAATCAATTTGCCATTGGCCACCTTCACTTTGTCCTGGTATGCAAATTCTCTCTTTAAAGCGATCTTAATTTATGCAAATATTTTCAAGCGACTTTCCGGATTCCATGTGTAAATTGTTCCTGCTTACCAATTTATATATACTGAGTAAAACCCTTGATCAAAAGCTTCGTCTAGTTGGGATAACAATCATCAATTATTTCAACGAGTTTCGAAGGAATTTTTGCAAGAAATCCTCTTGACCCTATTTTTCAGATGGTCTGCTTCATCAAATTCCCTTTGCATCCATTTTGCCTTACCCCATCACTACATTAATTACCTTGTGAGGTAGGTAACTAGGAAATTTGGAAAATTGAAGATTACACATAAAAAATCGCAAGGAGTTGCTTCTGAAATCATTTTCAATGCATGTTAGCCTTATTTTGCATTCAAATTTTGCCCTGGAAATGCAAATGGGAAATGATGAAATTTTGGGGTAGGCAGAATTACAAAAGAAGGCCGAGACACCGTGACGAGAGGTGTCAGTCGAAATCCCATTGACACACTTTTATGGGATAAATATAACAGCAGTTGAGTTGCAGCCACTCACCAAATTCTAGTAAGAACTACCAAGAAACCTACTGCTTTCTTTCGGCTCAACTGAACTACCAATAAATACACTCAGCTTTCCCCAATTTCAACTGCTTTTACAGGAACGCGGTCGTTTAGTCACGCTACTTCTATCATACACTGGAAAAGACTATTATGAGGGCTCAGAGGAACCATGAAAAATGAGTAAATTAAGGATTAATTTATCTTCAGCTGTCATGAAGTCAAAGTTTGACATTTTGCTTCCTCCTATCAAGAGATCTATATTGATCTCACGGTGCCAGGAGTTTTTGAATGAACAGATCTTGTTGATCCTCCAGACTTCTCATTTTTTGGTTTATGTAAGCTTTGGGGGTGCTGAGCTTTGCGTGATTAGGCTATTTCCTTGTCATGTGTTTAGCGAAGTCAATCTAGCAAAATTTTAAAGCCTTATTTGTTTTATTAAAGCATGGGTCGCGATTCCTCTTTTGTCATTTCTTCTGAAATCCGAGCTTTCCTCATACCTCCACTTAGGAGCTACTGTTTATTTTTTTCCACCCCAACTTTGGTGGTTAGCTTGCCCATTAGTATCCACAAAATGCCATTTGCATCGCAGTGGTGACTTACTACACTAGAAGGTTTTAATAACCCAAAACCATATGTGGTTGATATCCATCAATGAAACGGGATGATATGGTGTTTTAGTGACGAAGACACAAGGTGACAGAATGGCTACGATCTGCATCCACGGTGGCCACCACCTCAGGTGGTATAAATCACAGCTTTCTCCACACTAGGCGCCAAATATCCTCCCTCTTTAATGAAATTCTAATGCAAGTGATGATGCTTCCTAGCATCCAAGGTCCATGTGAACAACTTTTGCACAATCCGGTTGATGCAGCTAATAAATCTAGAACACCTTTTAATTTTTTGAATTTATTTTTAAATGCCCCAAGCATCTCCGTGTTTCTCCTTTTAATCACATGACGCCAATTTACGTCTTGTAAACTAATTTAGCTCTTCTTCCTACCAATCAGCAACTCTCCTCCAACACCGCCAGGTCCTACATGATAGCCGCTTCGTTTTCAAAATATCGTCCAGTCCTGCCTATACAATATTTTTGTCATCTAAGCTATTAGGCTCTTATCAGGATTCCCTAATTTCTAGTAATTTTTCTATTGCAAGGAGCATTTGCGCAGTCAGTGAGAGGTCAGCATTCTTCTTTGTTTGAAATTCAGGATAGCAAATGGCTTTCATGGGCTAAAGGGGCACGTTTTGCCACTTTCTAACTGTGCTAACATAATCATGGTAAGACACATAGAGATTCATTCAACCTGCCATGGTGCCCATCTCCACCATCTGCTCTCATGCGTTGCATTCTGTGCCATCTATCAGTTGTAATGATTGTCCGCGAACTATCTGAAACAAGGGATTTAGAGAAGGCTTGAATGATTTGATGTGGTGTCAAAGAGTGGGTGTTGGTGGATGAGCTTTGCGAGAACAATCAATTAAACCGTGCAATAAGGCCTTAATATCTTTCCCATCATCAGATATTATTCTTTGGCTAGTTAACTTTTAAGCATCTATTGATGAGGACACGCAAATTTTCTTTACAATTTCTGTACGTTTTCATATTTTTTAATCATCTTAGGGATCCTGTTGACCTTTATATAGTAATTGGATTTGAAATCGACACTATTTCTAAAGGTATTCGTTTTCTGATTTTCTTTTGACTTTATGTACATGGGAAGGATGTTGCTCCTCAGGACCTGACGAAGACAAAAGAAGGCATAATACTTGGGTGGAACGTACATTGTTGGCGCACAGATGAAGTAAATGGTGGGGCACGAATGGCAATATTTGGGAGGTCCATGTCGCCATGAGGAGGAACAATATCGGGGCCTCAAATGAATGCCTAACAGGAACGAAGAGTCAACTGAACACACACAACACTACAGAGGTAAAATCTGATGACTTTTCAATTCAAGTTGTTTGTCTCATTTTCTTATAGCATTTGGAATGTGTTATTACAATTGATTATTTTATGCACCATTATCTATGACTTAGGTCAGGATAGAGCGAAAATTACAACTGCGGAGCAGATTTAAGAGGTTGATGTAAGCATTATTTCCAGGGCGGAAGAAGAGGTAGTGGATGGACTTCCTTGACAGTTAGTTTTCCTGGATTCACAATGTGACCAAACATTGAACACATTCGCCATCGGTTTTTAGTTCGAGGAGGAAATCAACTACCCCAACTTCGATATGGCATTATCCCGATAATGACAGCAATTGGCTCTACCTGTGCTCATCATTTCATGTTTAGCCTGCTTCCTGGATTGCGGATTCGGGGAAGGGAGAAGTCGGGACGCACTGAATGTGAGCGCATTACTGAAGTGCCAAGCCACTTCTCCAAACCCCAGAAGGTAGGTACATCTTTTAGACACACGAGTGGTTTTAGCATAACGCTAAAATCTATGTAGGATGTGCCATTTCATCGAAAGGCACCAATAAATGCAGTAGAATTAAACAAACTCTCGTCCATGACAGCATGGGCTATTCATTTTAAAAATAACAACTGTGATCCAATTTAATGAAATTTTATAGCATTGGACTGGTTAAAAGCATCCGCAGTGCTACCTTCATTTACAAAGTTTAAAATGCACCACTGGCACCTGATAATTCGGGAATTCGAGAAGATGGCTGTGGGAAAATAAATGGCTATGAATTTTTATGCATATATCAGCATATATTTAACGAATAAAATGAAAAAATAACAGGCAGTGAAATTCCGGATGGAAAAATGCTTCCAGTCTGTCTGGTGTTGTTAATTTTGTAGACAAAAAAGGTTTTTGCTGTCAATTTGTAGTAGGTTTGGGGAGAATTTCTTGGATATGGAACAATCTGATGAGAACATGAGAGTTTAGCGAAAGTAAGTGGTAAAGTGAGAAACAATTTCAAGGGGATAAAGTCCTACCAGCTTTTAAACCTCCACTGAGATTTGGCATGGCAGCTAGTTAAGTGAGAACGAGTTGATGGATAGCATAACACTCCCCTAGCCACATCAGCTATTTTATAACCTCGTCTTCAGACCTCTAAGTCCTTTGATATAAATCGGAAAAAATCCCGGTAAATTTATGGCAAAGCATGGTCCTATAAACTTACTTGGAAAGCTCGAACATTATCCGTCCCACATTAGCGTTAAGTATTTATTTACTTGGACTATAAAGTGGCACGTTTGAACAATCGCTTAAATAAATGAGGAGGATTTTTGTCCAAGGGAAATGACATGTCCATTACCCAACCTGATGAGCCATCGGTCAGAAATTACCACAATCGTGGAACACAAATATATTTGTTCGCTTACTTCTGTTTTAGACCGAGTTTGTCTTCAGAGCAGTTAGTGAGGGTTATTTTCTCTTGCGCATCAAATGTGATCCTCTTGGGGAGATGGAAATTGTGGTAGGGAGATAGAATATCATAGTAGTCTGACTCATACCTACTTCGATTCCTCACTTAGGCAATTTTCGAAAATGGGTCGCCCAAAAACTTATAGTTTAATCACAGTCAATAACCTTCATAGAGGTAATGCTCCAATGCAGTATTTCGAGACTTTCTTGAGGGCAAGAAAATGCCTAATAATAGGGTAAAATATGTACTGTGGAAGGAAAGAAGGGTATGGGCGCTACTGGCATGGTTCTGAGGTCAGACAGCCTTATAAAGAGATAGTGACCGAGGTGCCAGTGGTTCGTTACTAAAACCGAAAGTTGAACAACCAAAGAAAGCATTACACTAAGTTGCAGTCATAAAAGTCTTCAGATTCGGATGTCAGTGGCATTCAGTAATTACACGGAAAGCAGCGAATTGCCGATTCCACTTCTTTTCTTAGCTTAGGGAAATAAATTACTCTGAATATTTGGTAGAGCATTTCTGTATGGCAAAACATACATCGCTTACATCCTCGACCATAAAATGCCTGCCTCTCAATTAGTTGCATTTTATACACAATGGGTACTAATGAACGCCATCCAAACTTTTTGTGCAAAGCCGTTATATTTGCAGCCAAACCGTTTACATTCGTGCATACATATTTAGCTTGTCGGCCAAATTAATCGCAACCAAACAGTTGCTCCCATGGAACTATTTATGTTGAAACATATTAGATCTCTAATACACTCCCTTCCCAAGCAACAGAAGAAAGATAGGCAAATTCCGAGTGTTAACGAAGCGGAATAACGGGATTGTACAATTTCGTGCCATTGCTTTGTTTGGTGTAAAAACACATTTAGTAATTGGGGTAGAGAAACCACTAAGAGGTGATCTACCTACAGAAGTTGAAAGAAAAATTCGTTGTTAGTGGAAAAAGTTGCTTCTGGCTAGAGGTAGGAGGGAACTTCAGTAAGTTCGGTAGAAATGACAAAAGAGGAATCGCAGTCTTCACATGAACAAACACATCCATTCTCCATGCTTTAGAATAGTAAATAGGTTTTCATACACTTTTCTGAATCAACGCCACTAACTTCTGAAAAGTGGGAACCTTAATGACGCAAATTTAAGCACTTCTTGAGAATGCATATACTACTAAATGAAGAGTGTGGGTGATCAACAAAATCTGATTGCTAAAAAATGACTAATATTGTGAGATCGACTCTATTTTTCTTGTTAGGTGGAAGCAAAAGTGCATGACTTTGGTATTTTGACAGCTGGAGATAAATAAGCACAAAACAGTGTTCCTCTGTGCCATCAGTACTACTAACTAACACCACTCTCAATGTTTTGCTGGAAAGTAGTTTGACTGTGCAAACGCATTCCTATAGAAGCAGTTGAAAATGTGAGGAAGCTGAATGCATGTACAGATGTCCAGTGGGAACTAACTGCTACTTATTACTGGTTGTGTTTTTCGTGTAACAGTATGCTACTTGAATTTCACAAAGCTCCTCTCCTCACAGTGTTTTGTCCCTCTTTTGTAGCTTACTGATCAGGAAATTCCGCCACTTTTGGGCGTCCAATTACATTTCCTGCAAAATTTCACTGAAATTTTTATTTAAAGGAATTTCTCCCCCTAAACAAAAGTCTAATCTTTGGGATTCATCACCTTAAGAAACTAGGGACGAAATAAATTCACCAAAATGCAATTTTAGTTGCCTTCTTGATAAGCTAATTAACGCAGTCCTGCATTGGAGCAAAATGAATGCAAAGATAATCTTAGGTAGTGGGTCTTTAAAAATAGAAATTAGTCGTTTTTTTTACAAAAATTAAATTAAAACCTGCTAAAATAACCAGTGTATCTAATCCTAATGGAGACCAACAGTAGTTACTAAGGATTTACTCCTGATGGATAAACTCTTGAGCAAGGGCACTATGCGCAGGGTTTAACGGGGAGATCCTTGAAAGCAATTTGCATAAATTAAAATTACTTCATAGAGGGAGTTCGGGTATGAGGATAAGGCGAAGTAAAACAATTGCACAAAAAATTTGAATCGGGATTAAATACAAAAATGGTTTTGGGACGCCTTTGGTAGAATAAAATATTGTTTGTGTTAAAGGTAACCCAATGGTGATGCAGGAATTGGCTCTAGTGAGCGATGCACGTAAAGTGGGCTGTTCAAGTTGGGCCTGCAGTGGTGCATTGGGCATTTCTCCAGTCGAGCACACAAGTAGCGTTGGGTGTCAGTTGTGAGTGAAGGAGAGCGTTGCATCACCTCCGGTCGTTTACTCACGAGGATACGACACTGAACTGCCTTGTAGCAAGCACCATGATTAGAGCCACCTGCAAAGTGTAGCAACAATAGATCAGGTTAAATACAAGAGAGTATAATGGTCTCTGAAGGCAATATCATTCCGCAATAATAAAACCAACCTGCCTCTGATTGGTGTGACATTGGTGGTATTTGTTTCAAGTTGGAGCAAATGGGGCCTTTAATGAGATTAATGTGACAAATGAAACTAAAGGTAAAGGCAGCAGCGTCAACTCAAGATGGAATTACAAGTAGTAAGGATCTGCAACTCACCTACGCATAAGCACTTTGGTTATATTTCTTTTACTAAAACAAACGAATCATCTCCAAATTATAGTAAACATATCATCTCACTCAACAGTGACATCAGCTGACTTATTTCAAGTTGATTCTTACGTCTTTGTCAACCATGTGTCACTCTGGCCATCCGATTCTGATAGGCAGACAAAACTTGATAATGAGTAATGCCTACTTATCATTGAGGCATTTCCCAACAAGCTTCCTACTCATGTGGATGTTTTGAAAAATCCTTCTGACTAAAACCGTACCACATTGCACAGGGGGCATTTCGAACACAAAGATTGTCCACCCACTCACCTGTCTACGCCCTCATTTGCCTACTTTTATGACTGTGTACTTGCTTGCCTGCTTGACAAATTCCCTGTCCACCTGGTCACCTACCCCACTGGGATATTACCACTTAAATGACTAACAGACTACGCCATTTAAGTGGACATTTCTAATCGCCTACGTTCTCCATAATGCTGATAAACAGCTTTTTTCCCTGTTGACAACTAGCTTTTCAATTCCTTTGCTTAAAATCTTGCCACGAGTCAGTTGTTTGTTAGAATCTCGGTTTTGGTGACTGGCCAATTGGAATTATTGCTATTGTATTTTCGACGGGTGATCTGGCCTTCAAGCCATACCAGTGGCGTCCGAACCCTTCTTCATGTCAACAAGATGTGCTCTGCCCTACTATCGTGTCTTTTTGCGTCTTCAGGGAAGCCTCGAGGTGCTTTAACTTGCCTATCCAATGACAGGGGAAGTTGGTTGCTAACTGGGGAAGAGGGTGTAGTAAATTCAACTTGGTATTTTCCACCATTAAGCACTAATTTTGTCCTCTGACAATTTTATTAACTGGTTACACAGTCTAACTTTGATGGATTTTTTAAACAAGGAAGAAGTAATCAGGGGTTATTAATTGCATCAGGAAAAATACTAACCTTGGTGAGACTAACACAGCACAGAGGCTTTAAGTAGAGCAAGTTTAGGAAAGTAAAAGCAAAGTTTAGATCATCTGACAACTAGAGGGCAGGATATTAGAAGTAGTCATTTTCCTAACCAAGTTTTAGGTTTTTATTATAAGTTTAGCCAAAATAAAAAATAAAAAGTTACATTTTTATGGGAACCGGGATGTTTTCTCCTATTGTTTCCTCTTGCAAAGCACAAACTTGTATTCTAAAGGCTGCCTTTAACATGAATATTGTCACGTATAGTAACCTAACAAAACATTACATTAATGCCCAGTCGTACACACTTTAAGCATGGAATTGGGGAAGCACTTAAGCTTTGGTAGAATGATCACACCTTCTTATTAATGAATGCTAACAATTAATGTGTAACTACCACCAACGATTTTGGGAATCTCAATTACATGAGTGGTATCACAAAGGGATGCTAACCTTGCTTAGTAGAGGCAATTAATAATGCTTTTGTCAGATCAAAGGGGTCTGGCCCACACAAAACAGGCACGAGCTGGATACATTAACAGGTAAGGAGGTGTGTAACAACGAAAAGCTAATTATCTTTCAAAAGCATCATTTAGAACTCTATTTGAGAACATGATTTCGGCTGTGAAGACAATTAGACTAGGCACTTGCTTAAATTTGTTTTCCAGCAAAAATAAATTGATTTTATTATGGAAACAAAACAAGCACCATTCACAAATTCCTAAACAAGGTACAATTTGTTAGGTGGTCAAAAGTCAGTTGGCATTGGCAGTAGCTGCATGCCGAGGATCCCATTTATTAGGCTTGAGAGGAGTTGCGTCAAGCAGTCGTTCATTTGGGACTGCAGACTGGAAGAGAGTTTCATCATCACCCCGCAATCGCAAGTAATGGGAATTTTAATGACATCGTTACATGAGCTCAGATCTAACAAAAGATTGCTTAATCCAAGTCTGCTTATTTCAGGCGTACACAAAATTGGGACATCCACTCTATGATGGGTCTCATCCTTTCCAAGGGGCGTGTTTCAGCTTGGATACTTTCTGCGCAGCATTAGTGCCAGTCAGTATCAGGATACCTTTTAGGTATCTACATTCTTTCACAAAATAAACACTTTACTTAACCACATATCCAACCTGAATTTCACCCACCTGAACAAGACGGTGGGGCAAACGAAAGTCAAACCAGCAATTGCCATCTTCATTTGTAATTTACTGTGGTTCAAGGCGGCTTCTCAAGCGCCATACCAGAAGTATGTGGAGTCTACCATAGTGATTAACACATTTGCTACCAAAATCTCACCACAACATAAATGCTTTGGTGTTCCAATGTGCCGCCTACAGTAATTAGTCCTATGATCAATTCCATTGTGACATGAGATTTGAGAGACATAACCATCCCTAGGCTCATGACATCAGCCGCATCCGTTTTGTTCTCCCTTACTCCAACTAATCAGTTTGGGACACCACTTGCTGCAAATGGTCATCGTGAGCGGCTACACAGTGCATCAGGTGTTTGCGAAGTTGACCTCAGATGGGAAACCGGGGCGCACAATATGAGTGAAGCACCTAATAAATCTCCTCAAGGAGCGGAAAACACGACTTGAAGCGATATCCTTCTGTTGGAACAGAACCATCTGTTATTATTAATCTTTATATGTAAAGCAATTCCACTTCCTTTAGCCATATCTTGTTATAGTCTCCCCTGCAAATTCATGACACAAGGCAAATTTTTTATTAGGATGATATGGTATGTACCCCGGCCGGGGAATGCACATAATGCTTTACAAGTTTGATGACTAAACGTGACTTGGGGCAATAACCCTTCCTACTCCCTCTCAAGGAACTCCACCTATTTGCTTCCCCTTTACACGCTCACGTCTGCTCTTGCCACACCCAATTCGCCACTGCACTCGCCACTTGTTCAACTGTTTCTAGTGTCAATTGCGGCTTGGCTCGTCACAGCACACACAGTACTCGAAGCACTTCAATAGCTTTCTAATTCAAAGCATTATCTTTTGTGTAAAAACTTTAGATGGTTCGACATTGATGATCAAGAAGGCACATTTAATGCATACAGTGGGTGAGGAATAATGCCATCCACTGGCCAAAGTACGTTTGTACGTGCATTTGTGCGGGTTCCTCCTAAATGTCACATGGCAAGAAGCGTTCATTGTGCTCGAAGATGCCCGAACCCAGCCTTCCTTGCCTTTGCATCAACTAATGTGCATCGTGGGAAAGTGCTAAGGCGAGGCTAACCACTGCAGCAACTCAGCGGTTCCTTTAATCAAGTCCAATTCCCTAAACCAAAATTAACACAAACATACCTGTGCCATTTTGGAGAAAGTATAGCCAATTTTTTTACAAAAAAAGCTCGTAAATATACAACAATTTGAAGTCTATTTTTAAGTAGTAAACGTCAACTTTAATTATTCCCTTTTGCCTGGAGGACCGAAATTTATTTTAATTTCCTGTTGTATAAAAATAGACCCAGAGGATTTAATGTTTGCAAGAGGAATATTAGCTACCCAATTGGTTGTAGTGGATGTCTGTACTTAAAAGAAGGCTGGATGAGTAGCTGCAGTTCCGCGAAGGTTCCGTGGTCATTGAAGCAGGATCACATATTCCAATTCAGGAGGAATTTAAAGAGTTCAGGAAGACCTTAGATACTTTTGTAAATCCAGTTTGAGCTGGAGACTATAGAGGTCACAATGTAACCGCCTTCTTAACTAGCAATTCTCATTGGAAAGACTGGCTGGCCTGCGATGGCTGAGATCTCTTCACACTGACATACATTTGTTTGTAACCCTGTGCCAACTTGGAGGAAAGTTATTATTTACCAAACATATGTGTCCCTTAATATTTATCTCAGTTTTCGGACAAAAATAAGTGACTATATATCATACTGACATCAAACATTGTCGACCAAAATTGTAGAACCTGTTTGATCTGATGTCTCATATTCTCGGTTGATTAATGACTGCACACTAGAAATCAGTTTTGACCTCGGCCGAAATTTAACTCCCAGCCCAGTTCGCATGAAAGGGAAATAGTGTGTAGTGGAAGAGTCAAATGCTGGCTTTTGGGCTTTCCGTTTTTACGCCGCTGTGTGGAGATAATTACTTCAGAGGAATATAAGCTCAAAGATACCTTGGTACAGAAATGGCATCCGGACTTTGCAGTCGCAACGCATAGCCAACTACTGATTTCCATATAAGCCAAATCAAACGCTCGGCATCATTCATTCGCTTTAAGACTGGTACGAATCTTTTGTGTTCACCACCGAAACCAGTCCACGCCATGTGTTTATTTGAACTTGAATGCACCAATTGACTGTGGGAAGTTTACTAAAGTTGGGAGAAAATTCAAAAGCCTCTCTAAGGGGAGTTTTCTTAAATTTTACTTTCAATTTTCTAACCTTAACAGCGTGGCAAATAAAGAATTTTGGAATTTTGTAGTAAGTCATTCGTCGTCTCCATACAGTGGCTGTCGTCTTCCCTAAAACCCAATGTGACATGTCAGTACAACTGATGTGGGAGGCTTTGGGCATGACCTATGTAAACCGAGATGGTTACTGTCCCTATTAGACAAAAAATCCTATAAATATACAAATATTTAATGCAAATACGGATTGTTTAGGTAGAATGAGAACAAATGATTACATAAAAGATAATATTATTCAGTGGGTGAACCCCATGGACGTTTTTCCACCAACTCCTTTAAATACTTGTGCACTTTATGAATAGACAATAACCGGAAGAAATGTTTTGCATTAGCAAAACAATTGGTAAGGTAAGCTAAATTAGTTTATTCGACATAAATGATTGCCATGTGAAAAGGGGTACGTAGATGTTAATGGTATTTAGAAATAAATTTAAATGAAGCGATGGAAAGTGTTTTAGATTTACTAGCTGCGTCAAGTGAATTGTGCGAAGGTCGTCCACATGGGCTCTGGCTGCTTGGAGGTATAATCCCCAACATCAGGATTCCATCATGAAAAGCGGAGAGTCGGCGACTATTGTAAGGAAAAGTGGTGATTTCTGCCACCTGATGTGGTGGCCATCACAGATGTTTATTGCAGACATGCGGCCGTCTCGTGGCCTCGGCAGCCAACGTTTTCTCCTACCGACCAATCAATCAACCACCCAACCCACTGTTTGTGTCCTTTCGTAACCACCGAAATGGAAATTATGCACTGGCCCTTTGAATCAACTCTGCTATTCAATTACACACATTTCTGCTCTCTTTTTATTTGACCTGACATCTTTCCCAAAATATTGACACACGTGTTGTAGGTTCAGGTAACATTTCTGGGGAATTTAATATACTTACAAGTGCATGGCAGAAAGGGAGAATTAAGCGGTTAAGGGAGGAAGTAATTTAAGAGGGCTTGAGTCCTACTAGCTTTTAAAGTTACACTTAGGTTAAACACGGCAGTAAATCAAGTTAAAATAAATTGTAGGATGGTATAACACTCCTGCAACCCTATCAGCTCTTCCCAGACATCGTCTTCAGACCCTTAAGTCCTTTGTTAACAGTCGGAAAAAATCGCAGTCGGATTATGGCAAAACACAATCATACAAACTTGCTGGAAAAACTAAAACTGCGCTCTCTCAACCTTAACATTATTTATTTATTAAAGAGAATTCCATTGTGGCGGAGTTTGTCCGATGGAATTGCCTTGCCCATTATGCAACCAGCTGAGCCATCGGTTGCTTGCTGTTCTGATGTGGAGGTGAGGAGTTACCACAATTTGAAAGCACAAACAAATTAGCTTATTACACTTTCTAGAGGGAGACTGTTGTAAGAAGGAAGAATGTCACAGTAGTCTTACTTAAACCCACATTAAATCCTTGTTTATACCTGTGAGAATGGCATTTTCTGATGTTTTGCATTTTTATAAATATGCCTGCCACAAACTTGTTTTTTGACTACAGTCAACCATTACACGAAGTTATGCTCATGAAGGCCTTCAAATTCTGCTGCTATTAACATTTTATAATCACAACGGAAGTAGTGAATTGACGTTTCGTGTCTTTCTTCTATTGGTATGAATATTTGATGAAGCGTAACTATGCTTATCGCTGCATTGTTACAGTATCGAGCATTTGGTGGGGCATTACTGCATGGCAGAACAGAGAGCGATCACACCCTCGAACATAAAATATCTGTCTCCATAGTGGTTGCGCTTCTTACATAATGGGTACTGGTGAACGCTATCCGAACTCTTTTTGTACAACGTCATTTTTTGCGCCGCAAAGTGACCTACATCCATGATTAAGTATTTGTCCCCACTGAAGGGAAATACATCCACAGTAATGACAGAGATTGCTTATTTTATGCGTGTAGTAGTTAAGAAGCTGCGCCACCCACTAACCAAAGTATGTTTGAATATGCATATGCGTCGATCGTCCCCAAATGCCAGGTGCCAGACGCTATGTTCACCATTGTAGAAAAGTGTGTGCATCCAAGTGGAATGCCGGTGCGTAATTAATCGCTGCCGCTGAAACAATGAACCTGCAAGCAACTCAACAATGCTCTTTGTCACGAACAATAATGTAATCAAAAATTATCAGAACTATACCCTTACCATTTTGGCAAAAAATATAGCAAATTTTTTCACCACAATGTCCATTTATACGCTTGTACTTGGAGTTTCATTTAAACTCTTGTCAGTCAACTTTCATTATCTCCTTTAGTCTAGACGATCTAATTTAATTTTAATTTTTCTATTAGAGGAAAGATATGTCCTGAGTTTTCTGCTTTACAGATAATTATTTCGAAAAATTAAAGTGAGTGTCCAATTGGTGCAAATGAATTCCCGAGAAAGACAAAGGGGAGATGAGTGACCGTGGTTCCACGAGTGCCCAGTGGTCATTGAAGTAGTACCAATTATTCCAGTTGAAGGTGGATTTAAATAGTGCCAAAAAATTTCTAAGCCCCTTTGTAAATCCAGTTTGAGTCAGGAACGTTCGAGTTTACCGTGCGACCACTTTCTTTACTAGCGATTCCCATTAGTTTAGCTGGCTAGCTGGCTGGCAAGGGATCTGAACTCTTTACATTGACATACATTTGTCTGTAACTCTGCATTAATTCAAACACAAGACTTTATTCATCATCTTTCCAACTGGTCCAAATCACCTGTGCTTCCAACCGAAACCAGTCAACAACATGTGATTATCTGAATTCTAATGCACTAATTGGCTCTGAATTACTTATAGAAGGTGGGAGAAAGTTTAAAATTTACCTGGTGGGAGTTATCTTAAATTCTGCTATGAAGTTTTGATCTTAAATGGGCTGAAAACCAAAAATTCTCCAATTTTGTAATTCGTTCATTGTCAACGTCAAGTGGCTATCAATTTCCCTAAAACTCAATGCAACATGTCAGTACAACTGATCTGAAAGGTTTTAGGTGTGACCTGTGCTAACCGAGATGGTGTTCGTACCTCAGAGACTGGAAAATCATACAGAAAAAAGATTATTTAATGTAACTATGGATTGTTTAGGTAGAACCAGGACTTTCGACTACATAATGACGAACATATTTGTAGGAGACGAACAAGCACATGTTTTCCATCTACTACTTGAAATACTTATGCGCCTTATGTTTAGACAGTATCTGGAAAAAATTTCGTCTTAGCCAGCCTATTCTGGTGCAGCAGCTGTCAAAATACTGGCAAGTCCGACAGTGCTTTTACTCTCTGCACGCTAAGGGAGCTTTTTTCACCTCAAATTGTGTTTGGGTTGTAAGTTTTACTAGCTGTTCACTAGACTAATTTCAACAGGAATGACTTATGTATCGAGGACATGGCAGACAGGAGTCGCTACTGTAGCGAATGTCAGAGACAGAGGTGCGACCCCCAGAATCACTGTACTGTGATTCTACCTCACGAATTATGTCGGGACTTGCGTGTTTGGACTTACCGCATTCTTCCACAATGCATGCAACTTTTGTCACCCACTACCACCGGTAAGTGCCATCCTAATTTATGGTGTCCGGACTAACTCACGAGGTGCGTGCAGGTGTTAGCAGAGGGACGAGTTTGCCACCAATGTAGCATCATTCTAAATTCCTGATAAACTGTTAACTCTTCACATGCATTGAACGATCTGGATAGATGTTCACCATTTAAAAAGCCTTGAATATCTCCGTGTCGCGTTTGACATAGCAATGCTTTACGTTTGGTGGACAAACTTTGCCCCCTTCTCACTTGTCAGCTGATTACCTCCAATAACGTCAGCTTTAGCAATTTTGTAGCGTATTTTACTAAGAAATATGAACCCCAATGCTGACAAATTACTATAGGACTTCTCTCAAAATAGTTTAAACTTGATTAAACGGAATATGAAACAGTTCAGACTGCATAATGTATTTTATGTGAGTGGTGTAATATGTAGTGCTTTCCCCGATCTTAATAAAATCCCTGTTGAATATTCTTGCTTCCCGAATAGACGCTTAATTGTTTAGGTTACTGTAAATATAATTCGTAAGTTTAAGAATCAAATTGTGACTGTCAACAAGGAGAAAGCAATTCGCAGTTGGCTTGGGGAATGAATTAACGCTCAAGTATATGGAGATGCGTGGAGGAGAAGTCGTCTCAAGTATCAAATCCCATTTGTCGTTAAGGTGAATTACATACTCCATTGGGAATGCATTAGACAGCAGCGTGATGTCCCAGTCAGTCAGTCAGACAGTCAGGATGTCAGTCAGTCAGAAATATGAGCAGTCAGAAAGGCAAGCTGGAGGATGGGCAGGTAAACGAGCCTTTAACGTGTCAAATACACTCTGTGTACTATCACATTGCTTTTTTTAGAAGTCTCTGTAACACAACAATAAGATAAGTAAGAGTGGAAAAAAATCCCTCCACTGATTAATGGGCTACACTCGTCATCAAGATTTGTCTCTAAGTGTCTGTCTCGTCATTAATGAGGAGAGAATCATTGTGATTTGGATCGGATGTTATCAAATACGACATGAGATGTTTTATCCACGTAGCATTCACTCGTGTTTAATTCGATTGGGAGGTGAATCATTGAATTTTGGTGAAAGTAGCATGATTACGGAGCATGCGTTTGCAATGGATTGGTGTGCACGATTTTGTTTTGACTTGACGAGAATTCCGCAACCCCTATGCACATGATTCACACTGATCGCATTAGTCGCAATAAGTGCCTCTACTTGAGTCACATCGTACCACTGGCACACCAATTCGAGGCAGGCGTCATTTATTACTGCCTACTGACATGGCATATAGAGGTCATTGTACTGGCTAGCAGTAAACACATTCTGTCGTTGACCGTTTTAATTGGGAAGCAAAA
>NW_020170634.1:47584-52807 GCF_000524195.1 Echinococcus granulosus | reverse complement strand
CCCGTCTGCGTCTTTTGATGTCATAAATTTATCGAGCTAGAAATAACAGCAGAAAAGTACTTAATACGTATCTTAAATGAAATATTCCATTGAAGAATAGGAAGACAAACCTCAGTACTTGATATAGAACGGGTCAGAAAGGAAGTTTCAGTTCCAAATACTCAATCTGACACAGCTAAATAGAGGTTTCACAGGCAGTTTGGACTAAATCCTGGCCATCGAATGTGTTTCATATTTACATAGGACGACATCAGCATTCATTGGAAAGGTTTTTATTTGGTTGTCAAAGTGGTAAAGCAATACGGTTCTAGTAAAAGTTTGACTTATTTAGTAGTACTGATTTTATGGTAAGCAAAGCTTTAGATTTTCACTGATAATTTGGACATTTAATGTTTGGCAGTAAACACAAGCACACCTTTCTCTTTAATGTCTGCAAATAAAATGTCCATGTTAGCGCAAGGTTTTAAAGGCCCATCCAAGGCAAAATAAGAGGTAAAATTAAAAAAAAAAGAAAAAAAGAGGGAAGAAGAGAACGGTAAGTTCTAAGCCCAAAAGAATAAGTAACAGAGGTAGGAATGAAGTTTACCCTTGGAAAAAACAGTTGCCTGTCTTCTCCAACACCCATTCTGCCTTCCTTAGAGCGGGACAAGCTGAAGACGCACCAATTAGTGAAGAAGTAGGAGGAGGAGCTTACTGACAGACTGACATGTTAATGGCGCGTCTCTGGTGCCACCCTGTCGACGATAGGTGGAGGTGAGTAAAGGTGGGTGATATTGCTAGAGGAAGGCAAGCAGATCCAACAGTTAGGTGCTTCATGGGCATCAGCGCAAGGTTGCATTCACGAAGGCATGGCATTAACATGTCTACTTCTGTCTCCCTAAATTTTGTCACTTGGGGTAAAGGAGGAAGGCGTATCACCAAATTATGCCAAAGGCTAACACCGAATATAAAGAAGTTTAATTTTAATAAGCAGTTTATATGCAGATTGACCGAGGCTCTTAATGTCAGCATCAATTCCCTCAAGCCTCCACTTCTACTATTGTGAGTAGGAATAAGAGTAATGCCTTAACAGCACAGAAAAGATATTCAGTATGCACTAGTTCCTACAGCGTCTCGCGTATGTAAGCTGGCCTAGTCTAAACACTTCATAAGCATGTGAGGAAATAGAGATGAATATCCACTTCTAACTATAGTGCGGTTCGACGCGATGTTGGGTAGGGCGGTCGGTCCGTCATCAGCTAGGCACTTAATCAAGTGTGAAAATATTGCCCCTGCTTCCCCACCTAACCGCAAATACTGCACCCACAGGCTGTCGAAATTGCACTTTGTGCTGACAAGCAGTTCTAATTGTTCCATTTCTTACAAATCGTAGCCTACTTTGTTTTCCTTTTTGGATACCGAGATGAACAATTGGAGTGGTTGCAGGTCCCCTCCTAGTAAGCCTGAAGTTCACTAACGTTTGACGCGCTTCCAAACACTTCTACATTTCGCGTCCCACCCGTGAGCTCCATGGAGCCGGTATTTTTATATTTGACAAAATTTAAACGGAAACATTGCTCTTTGTTAAGTACGATGAAAAATCCACTTTTTCATGTAAATGTCTATATTGCTCATTGAGTAATTTAGATTTGGAACACTGCATCATCCAGGTTTGGTCTAGAGTGCCTAACCAACCACCATAAAGCAGCTTCACTTTAAGCATTTGGAACTCCACCCATTCAGCGTTTCTTCCATCATCGATGCCAAAGTCTTTCCTTCTTTAATCAACAATGGATTACCTTTAACAGGGGATTTAGCGGTTCTCTGCCATTTCCCATAAGCTTGTCATATCATAGCATCAGGAGACGCGACTGCCGACCAGCTGCAAGTTAAAGTGGATCTGTTGGAAGACTTGAGGTGTTGGCTTTTTCACTTAAAATCCCTTTTTAAAACAATCCATTTGCATTCGGTAGCGGTGTGTTTGCATACCAATAATCAAGTGAGCATGGAGGCCACTTTGCCACATCAGAGTGTCAAATTTCAATGCAAAACAGTTTAAAGAGATCCTCGCCAATTGCCAACGTCTACCGTCTATGCTGCAACATGAAAGCAAGGCTTTACTTTCAGCACTCCAGTAACCAGCCACCACTGACTCGCCTGTCTCTGTCTTCATTTCTTCGCTTCATCAATTCCACTTTAACCAATTTTACTTGGCCAAGCATTTAAAGCTGATTTGCTTCGTCAGAGAAAGTAGAGTTTCCTCACGCATGCAAAATCCATGGATTCATGACAAAGCCGAAACTGCAGCAAGATATCGACACAGAATGTCCTTTGACATGGACTTCAGCTCAACCTGTGTCATTTTCAAGAGCAAAACACCAGCAGCACTAACCCTAAATTTACACGTTATGCGCAACAAACCCTTTTCACCATTTTGAGACTCATCTGTGACTACGGCTTTTGCCTTGCACCATTAGCTTAAATTTGAAATTAGCACAACCAATATTTCTTCCTTTTCAGTGTGAAACTACACAAGGCTCCCTTTGTGCATGGTGACTACGGGTACTTTACATTCACTCACAAGCAAAACATATCCCCTCTACCCATTTTGCCGCGTATTTTGTCAACACAGATACCTCCCACTAGCTTATTGTCCCCAAAATTGCCCCACTATTTGTTCCTGCCTGGTCCGTGAGACAACTCGTCAACTTATCACCACCTTATCACCTACCATATAATAAGGGATGTGCAAGCCTACTTCAATTTGTGACAAGGCATACCAGAACAGAGGAAGATGTATTATGAATGGGCAGGAAAAATGCAAGAAATGGTGATCATGTGGTGGAGGGGGCACGAATCTACTGATCGAATGTCAGCAGTCTCACAGTGATTGCAACGTTCGAGCAGGCCCTAAGGGCTGGGACCAATTTGTATGTGCTGACCATGTCGTGGCAAGATGGGCGAGGGGACGATCGCGTGCTACCTCACCTTTGAATCATTCGGCAGATTCTTCCTCGTCCATCGCACATCCTCCCAACTTCCTTTCACGTAACACCGATGCACACACTCGTCTGGTCCAGATGGAGCTGAAGAAAATTCGCACAGGGAGACAGCATTCCAAACAATAGCCACCCGCACGCATGCCTGTATACAGAGACCGTTCAACACGCTGGCATACATACATCTTTGCACAAGTCCAATGGCACGTCAATTGCGATTGTATCACCTAGCTGCTATGGCTTGCCTTATTGTCTATTTATCCAACGTAATGTGACAGGTCATTGTAAACTACCCACTGCGCATTCAGTGACGCTAAAAACGAAATGGCTGACGTAAAAGCAACAGTTCAATACAACAGCACTTGATCCTACAACAATATGCGCTAGAACGGGAACTTATGTGGTAATCCCACTGCAGCAAAGTTAGGTTTGAATTCATGTGGTTTAAACATAGTGGGCTCTCCGGGAGTAACAGTGATTGGGACATCTTTGATGCTATCAAAAATAAGATAGCAAGATCGTCCGCAAGATGACTGTTATGGCATCAGTAACCTCGTAGTCGATAGGTCACGAAGAACTGTGATATTACACCAGATGTAGTAGACAAAAGGCAAGCCATTCGAGGTGCGTGTGCCACTTGGTGTGTGCGACGACGTAGAAGGAGATGCGAGCAGGTGGTGGCAGATAGAGCTTTTATGCGGAAATGTTAGTGGTTGACTATTCATCAAGTGTTGATCAGGGTCGCTCAGATTTCTGCTGGTGCTGCTCACGACCGCTGTTATCCGGCGTTCGGAAATCTAGAATGGTGGTCAGAGATAACTCGAATGCATGTATGTGCCACTTCATGGTGCAAGAGCACGTGTGTAAGCAGTAGAAGTGAGAGTGTTATGTATATCATAGCACTGTTAGCTATCTTCATGCGGCTTGTTTTATTAGGTGCATACAAGTGGTGAAGAACAATAACGTGCTGCTCTTTGAAGCTTATCATACACCATCTACTGATGGACGGTATTTGAGTAGGATCTATGCGCATGTGCTGCACTACTTCCTTCACAGGCATTTGTCATCCCAACCTCACGGAACCACTCCTAGTTGTGAAGATGGTGTTGTTTGTCACGTCTACTAATGTATCTGGTGGTTTACGTGTGTGTTCTTTTGCCCTCTGGCCTTCGCCTGTCTGCATTTCTATCGCCGCATCTCCCTCCGATTTCTGTTTATGTGATGAATTTCTACCTGCTGTTGAAAGTGAATTGAATGTCTGACACCGTTAAGAGGATTTCTTGGATATCTGTTGCCTGCGCATCTGCCTCTGTGTCCATTTCCCTTCACCTCTCTCAATGTTGCTAGTATGAAACAAGCAACAAATTAGTGTAGTGCTTCATTTAAAGTTGATGATAGATATCCCTCGTGGAGAAAACACGAATCTACAAAGCTAGTGTAGACTCGCTTCATTAGTAATGTGATGCTCTTGATAATTCACCCAAAAAATGATCAAAACAGGCTTAGCTCAAATCGAGCAGAGTAGGTCACACAGAATGCATGTCTGCCTGATGTATTTGGACTTTGTTTCATTTATTAGTGACTTAAGTCGGGAGAAGCATTCATATGGTAAGACTTTGTCATTTACTTTTCGAGTTATAAATAGTGGAAATGAAAAACATTTGAAAGTTGTTTCCAGCCCCACGCCTTTTATTTCACTGTGTAATTCACGATGAATGTAGCTAGATCCTATTCTCTGCACTTTGGAGACCTTCAATTTGGAACCTTAATTGTTTTAACGTCGCCCAGAGACATAAACTGAATAAGACAAGTCTAAATGTTACCCTTCAGTGTTTCTGTCTGTGAATAAAACCCATGTCTCCCGTGGCAGATGCCGAATTACTCTTTTGACCACCACGCATCAGCATATCACTCTATTTGCGGAAAGAGCATTCGGCATGGGGGAAAAAGAGTCCTTGATTTTGACCTCCCTTGTTCATCCGTCTGTTCATGATGATTGTAGCTGGCTCTTTGCTGCAATTTTCAAACCTTGAATATGGCCAATTATCACTAAATACTGCCAAAGTTGTCTCAACTTACTTTTTAAGTAGGCAGACATGTGGTTTCTTGTAAGGCCTCCAGCCAAGTGATTGATTTTTCTCGATGGTAAATGACTGGCCGAATAAGCTAGATGTAGATAAATTAAGTCAGTCAGGCTGCTGCCACGTTACTGGTAGTTCTTGATGCTCACATAAATGCAGATGGA